>NW_026921425.1:0-184918 GCF_032062105.1 Saccostrea cuccullata | reverse complement strand
AAAACAAGCCAGCCAAAATACCCCCTATATAAAGGTTATTGTTGCTAACAATGTCATTTTATTGACCATAGAGTATTCGAAAAACTGAAACCTTTTTAAAAAAAACTTTGAATCAGGAAAGATATTTTTTGTTAAATATCTGTAATTAGTTTAATATATACACGAGTCTTTTGTTACAATGCACATACTTAGACCACTAGAAAGGTTTTCTCTTCTATAATTATCCATTATCAATTCTGGGTAAAAATGTCCAAGTAAACCGTCAACTGTAAAAATTAGTGCTTCTCGCAAATGTCCATTAGTTCCGAAACCAGTTTTACTCCGACAGACATACACTGTTTTTTATTCAGTCGATCATGCCTTAATATTTACAAATAACGTCAAGGAGATGACATAAATTCACATTTCAATGAACTTTATAGAGCGTTATACAAGTATATTTTGATTGAAAGTATAAAGCACAGGTCTGCTACAGATCAATCTTTTGACATAATGTATAAAATTATGAAATCAATTACAGTTGTGGTAATGGTATCGAAATCTGACTTTTTTAATTCTGTATTTGATTTGAGTGACATCAATATGACATCTATATGACATATATATCTATTAATGGGTAGTATGGCCGCACTTCCAGAGCAATACACCAGACTTTCAATAAGGTAGGTATTGGAGGGGGGTTCCCCTTAGGGATAAGGGGGCTCCCCTGGAAACTGTGAAGATAGAAATGCCAAATCCTGCGCTTTGGCTGTTATTTTGCCTACGAAAGGACAGATCGTAAGTACCGAGGCCTTCTGAAGGATTGTCAACATAATGGATGGAAAGTCTGGTAAATTGCACAGGATTTGGGTTGTAAAGTATGTGTCGGACAATCTATGTGGAGGGTATTGAGAGCCATTGGCATAACGGAAGCAGAGAGAAAGAGACTGATAGGGAGTCTGTGCAGGGAGGCGGAATCACCGTCCATGTGGTTGTGGACAAGAAGAGTAGAGTAGTGGAAGACAATAAACAGTACAGAAATAGACAGTTGAACAGCAGTAATTATAGTGGTTATAGGCTGGGACCTGATCACCCCAGTCGGCGCACATCTGGAAGCTGAGTGGACGATGAAGGAGGATTATCCTGAGGATGGAACTACACATATTTTCATTTAGATGTAGAAAATTTGAACGACTCGGACTTGATTCGTGTAATCGTCCATTCGAATAAATTAACCACTCCGATTTTTATACCATTACAAAAAATCGGTGGAATGTCTTCAAAAGTTATCATGGACCATATAGACCATGTTCTTACCAGCCACGAAGACATGCATGCCGGTGGATGAAAGTTTTTTATGTAGACATAGGAACCATACCGGTCCCTTCTGGTAAGAAACTGAGAGTTCTGTCCCCCCCCTAAAAACAAAAGTTTTCATTTTTTTATGTTTGCTTAAACGAATCTTCTTTATATTTCATAGGAGGACGAGGTCGCGCCATACAGTGCCTTACAGATCCGAACTGTTCTGTGAGGAGAAGAAGATCAATCTTAAGAATTCGCAACCAAGATACTGTAAACCAACTTTTATTCGCGTGCGAGAAATTTTGGCGATGTTCGCGAGAGCTTCGTCATCGCGAATATTTCTCGCCGCGAACTGGTCCTTAAGATCTATGTGCCTATTAACAACAGAGCTAAAATAGGCTTCATCGCGAAAATAAATCGTCGCAAACTAGTTTATCCCCGGTAAATCGCGAAATAAAGTCGTCGCGAATAAAAGTTGGTTTACAGTAACACCTGCATGGCCCGTGCCATTACCATGGCCTTTGTTAAAGCAAATCTGGCCACAACACGGGAATGGAACATTCTGAAAGGACAAGACACAGAGTGTACGGAAACATTAATATGGAGATACAAGAAGGTCCCTGATTGATACTACATTGTTGCTATCCCACAAGTTGACATGGGATGGGATCGGATAGGATTCAGGATTGAGGATTCACGATAGGAACATATAGAAGTTAATCCAATCCTATCCTATCCTATCCTGTATCCCACAGCCAATCAGAATCGAGCAAAGATTTCATTCATATTTCAGAATAAATTACAAAAACGAAATACGATATAAAATGTTTACAAAAGAAATATTTATAAAATTTCAATAGAAAATAAAACATTCTCTTTACGAAAAACAGATTTAAATTATAAACTTCGAGTAATACGGCTACGATCTAATCGTGAACGAGTACCGGAAGAATTTGGGAATGTAAACAACGAAGAGTCCAGACATCGAAAGACCGTATTTCTTCAGCTTGTTTGGATGATTTAACCAATTCTTACTTGTTTAAAAGTGTAATAACATGTTTTTCTGTTAAATATGCTCTGTTTGGATAATTCCACAGGAACCCTCAACCGCGGACTTGATTAGATGATGTGCGAGAACATGTAAGTAAACTACACACTGTACATGTGTGCATTTTTACACAGATTTCGACCCTTATAAATTAAACAATGTTCTAATGACTTAAATCATAAACATTTTATTCTATTTTATGTAAACAAAATAAGATGCGGAAAAAATAGAAAGAAGTAGTGTAGAAAGAGGTAGCTAGATAGAAGGGGGGATAAATATTTACAAATACTCTGTCATATGATTTAATAAGCTATCAATGAGCTCTTAGACTAAAACAACAATATGTATTATGCCTTAATCAGTTTGTTACTATAATCAATTCCCTAGTAAGGCTAGAAAATATTTTCCTTCATGTCAGTGCAATTAATGATAAATGAATGAAGAATCATCATGACCATTTCTAATGCTACTGTTTAAAATGTGTAAGCTCATTCAGCAGTCAGCACTGCATTTCCATTGTATGTACATTTGTAATGATGTATTGTGAGTTATGAAACATAAGTATTTTTTAGCTCTACTAGTCAGAGACCAGAAGAGCTTTTGCGATAGTAATGCGTCCGTCGTCCGTCCGTCTGTCTGTCTGCAAACAATTTTTCAAAATGCTACTCCTCCTATAGTTTTGGTCCGATTTCAATATAACTTGGCACACAAGTAGACTACACTATGATACATAATTCTGTGCATCGGTTTTTGATTTCGATGAATGGTGTTGCCATGGTTACTAAAAATAGAAATTTCTGTGAATTTCTTTCAAAATGCTACTCCTCCTACAGTTTGGGTCCAATTTCAATATAACTTGGCTGACAAGTAGACTACACTAAGATACATAGTACTGTGCATCGGTTTTGATTTCAATGAACGGTGTTGCCATGGTTACTAAAAATAGAAATTTCTGTGAACTTTTCTTGGAAAACTGGAAAATGCTACTCCTCCTACAGTTTTGGTCCGATTTCAGTATAACTTGGCTGACAAGAAGACTAGATTAAGATACATAATTCTGTGCATCGGTTTTTGATTTCAATGAACGGTGTTGCCATGGTTACTAAAAATAGAAATTTCTGTGAAATTCTTTCAAAATTCTACTCCTCCAACAGTTTTGTTCTGATTTCAGTATATCTTGGCACACAAGTAGACTACACTATGATACATAATTCTATGCATCAGTTTTTGATTTCGATGAACGGTGTTGCCATGGTTACTAAAAATAGAAATTTCAATGAATTTCTTTCAAAATGCTACTCCTCCTATAGTTTTGGTCCGATTTCAATATAACTTGGTTCACAAGTAGACTACACTAAGATACATAATTCTTTGCATCGGTTTTTGATTTTGATGAACGGTGTTGCTATGGTTACTAAAAATAGAAATTTCTGTGAAATTCTTTCAAAATGCTACTCCTCCTACAGTTTTGGTCCGATTTCAATATAACTTGGCACACAAGTAGACTACACTATGATACATAATTCTTTGCATCAGTTTTTAATTTTGAGGAACGGTGTTGCCATGGTTACTAAAAATAGAAATTTCTGTGAAATTCTTTCAAAATGCTACTCTTCCTACAGTTTTGTTCTGATTTCAGTATATCTTGGCACACAAGTAGACTACACTATGATACATAATTCTTTGCATCAGTTTTTGATTTCGATGAACGGTGTTGCCATGGTTACTAAAAATAGAAATTTCTGTGAAATTCTTTCAAAATGTTACTCCTCCAACAGTTTTGTTCTGATTTCAGTATATCTTGGCACACAAGTAGACTACACTATGATACATAATTCTTTGCATCAGTTTTTGATTTCGATGAACGGTGTTGCCATGGTTACTAAAAATAGAAATTTCTGTGAAATTCTTTCAAAATGCTACTCTTCCTACAGTTTTGGTCCGATTTCAATATAACTTGGCACACAAGTAGACTACACTAAGATACATAATTCTGTGCATCGGTTTTTGATTTTGAGGAACGGTGTTGCCATGGTTACTAAAAATAGAAATTTCTGTGAAATTGTTTCAAAATGCTACTCTTCCTACAGTTTTGGTCCGATTTCAATATAACTTGACACACAAGTAGACTACACTAAGATACATAATTCTGTGCATCCGTTCTTATTTTGATGGGTGGCAAGGATCAGTTTTCTTTTGATTTCTGTTTTGAAGTCTCAATCACAACTGCTACTTTTCTCTTCCTTTGTTTTAAGTATAAACCAGTAGAGCTACAGTCTCGACAGAGACTTCTGGTTTTAATATTCATTATTACAGAGAATGGATTTGCTTGAACTCATGCGCGTCATCACAGTATAAAGGATTTTAATCTAAAAGGTATGTATGATTTGATTTTTATCATTATGCACGTTCATTAAAATACATGAACATCATTGACATGTCAGCGGATTCTCGGTAGAAGTGATTTTCTTCTTCTAAAAAACTTGAGAGGAAATTAAACTGAAAACAATGTTGAATTATTCTGGTCATCATGTTGTTGTTATATATATTTTCTTTTCCATATTTAAATTTCAAGACAAAAAAAAAAGAAAACAAAGAAAAAACATTAATCAAAAGATAGATAGAAGCAGAAAATAGAGAAAAATCTCCCAAACTAATGTATTCATATACTTGTTAGCAAGTAGACAAGATAAAATGAATTATAATGTACTTGTAAGTAAATTATGTTAAATCAGATTTTTTTTTTTAAAATTAATATTTGACTGAGGTTGCAGTATAAGATTTTATTTTTCATGATTTCTTAATACATTACTTTTGGGAGCGAAAAAAGGTGAAATTAAAGCAAATTGTACATGAAAAGTGAAAGAGAATCATTATCAAAAACAGCTTAAATGTGTAATATGACAAAATTTACACTCTAAATGTTTGGGTTTTTTTTTTCAGGACAACCCTGCTCATTTCAGCTGTACCGATTGCAGTTCATCTCATATGCTGATAGACTAAATAATGAAAGATGTTCAAACCAGTTTCAAAGAGTCCTAAGTCTGAAATCATGGTGCTTTTATTAAGGAGATCAGTGCTTTTTTCTGTGCATTCTTGACATTTGTGGAACTGTTCGGTTTATGACCATCTCTTTATCATGTATTTATGCACGTTCATTAAAATACATGAACATCATTGACGTGTCAGCAGATTCTCGGTAGAAGTGATTTTCTTCTTCTAAAAAACTTGAGAGGAAATTAAACTGAAAACAATGTTGAATTATTCTGGTCATCATGTTGTTGTTATGTATATTTTCTTTTCCATATTTAAATTTCAAGACAAAAAAAAAAAGAAAACAAAGAAAAAACATTAATTAAAAGATAAATAGAAGCAGAAAATAGAGAAAAATCTCCCAAACCAATGTATTCATATACTTTTAGCATGGTGCTTTTATTAAGGAGATCAGTGCTTTTTTTCTGTGCATTGTTGACATTTGTAGAACTGTTCGGTTTATGACCATCTCTCTGACAATAATTCTGACATTTAAAATTCAGTTTGAGCGACGGATAAGGAAGCCATATCATATGCATGTAAAACATTATACAACTGTAATAAAAACATTGATAAACTTAAATTTAAATAAAGTACATGTACATGTATCTCTGCATTGAAATTCATCCTGTACATGGATACTTTTAATGAATTTGCCTCATGGTAATGGAATATTCAATTGTTAAACATTGTTGAGGAATCACCCTGAATAAAAATATTGTGAACTTGATCAAATTTTTTTTTTCCTCATTAAAACACTGAGACTTTAAGATCAAATGTCAAGTTCAAATACAAGGTTTACTCAAGAAAGTGTTATGAATGCTGTAAATGCTGTTGCATGTTTTATAAGATCTAAGGAACATGTGTGGATCATTTTAGTTTAAACTTTATTTCATTTAAATTAGACATCATATATACACAGCAGATAATACATACAGGATTCGGAAACAAGTTGTAACAACTTATATCAATCCGTTTCCTTAAATTAACTTTCAACTATAAATGAATATTTGCCCTTGTTGAATGACAGATATAGAAAGAAATATAATGAAAAAATAAAGATGAAACAAAAATGGGAAAAAATTTTAGAGAGATATATCATAACATGAATTAACATTAACAGTAAATGAGGAATAAACAGTCATACAATTCAATACAATACAAGAACAACAGTATACGGCCACAAGTAATATTCAAGGTACAAATCTTTTAGAGGCAGAAATAAATTGATGTACATGTTTAAAAATGTTTGTATTAAAGGAATAATTCTTAGTTGAATCTCCAAATAAGAGAATGTTTAAACTAACTGGTCCTAATGGGTTAATGAATTTTTTCCTTGAGTCAGTGTAAAGAGGACATTCTAATAAAAAATGTGTTGTTGTTTCAATTTTTCCACAAGCACAATTAGGATTATCTATTAAATGTTTAGCAAATAAATGAGAATTAAGTGTACTACAATTAAGTCTGAGTCGTGTATGTAAAATTTGTTCTGTGCGCTTACCAAATAGAAAATGTTTTGGGGTTTTATGACAGTTTGTGTTTAGCACGCGTTTTAAATTAGATACTGAGGGATTTTCTTGGATATTTATAGGTAGTTCGTTCCAAAGCTTTGTAGTGGATGGTAGAAAAGATTGTGCATAGTGGTTTGTATTAAACTTCCGTTGAGTAATGTAGTAGGATCGTCTTGTAGGATAATGGTGTGTTTCATTGATTATTAAAGGGATTAAAGAAGATAAATAATCAGGCACACTTCTATGGACCATGGTGTGAAATTTGATTATTTTATGTTTTTGTCTTCGATTGTGCAACGTATCCCATCCAACTTCTCGAAAAAGATCATTTAAACTTACTAGTTTAGTCGCGCCTGTAACTATGCGAGCAGCCTCAATGTTAATTTTTTCGAGTTTATCAGCTAAATCATTTGGGATATTGTCCCAAACTACATCTGCATACTCAATAACTGGTCTTACAAAGGAGAAGTATAGTTTTTCTAAGGATTTTCTGTCTAATAAAAATTTGAGTCGTCTTAGACGTCTTGGATCATTTTAATGTCCCTCAATCAGACACTGGTGGATATTAAGGTTCAAATGCCAAGGTCAAATACAAACTTGGCTTACTCAAGAATGAGTCATAAATACTGTAAATTCTGTGAATTCTTAATTTCTTGTGCATGTTTTATAAGATAAGATCTAAGGAACAGGTGTGAGATCACTACAAGATTTTATTGCTTTCAATCTCTCTGAGTCTGACAAGGAAGATTTAGGAAATATTTTATATCAAACATAAATTATTAAATTTTCAGACATAAAACAAAATTGGAACTTGAAATACATTTGTACGGCACTGAACTGACCATAAACTGACTTCTGAGAAGAAAATGAATTAAATAAGAAATTTGACATTCTGAATATCTTTTTATTCAGCAACTTTATATTTCGCATGTTTGAAAAATATTCAGAGAAGAATAAATTGATATGAATTTAAATTAAAACAAATCATACATTTAGATTGAATATTTGATATAATAAGACAATTTCACATTTAATATGTTTAATATGTAAAAGTCAAGATATTCTAGATCTAAATTTTGACTTGTCTGTTTGGTTTATGGTCTAATCATAATTTTCTTTTTCAGAACCGCGTACAGAAAAACATGTTATAAAGGCACAGTTAGACTATACATGTGCATGCATGTAATTTTTATGGTGTTGGCTTAGGAAAAAATAAAATTTTACATGAAACATATACTTAAACATTATTACCGTTTAGACCTATGTTGTTTTTTTTAAATAATTAATTATAACACGCCGGGAGGAAGTCGCGATCCTGTGGCCATGTCTCCCGATCATTGTTAGTAGGAAAATTAAAACAAAGTTTAATTAAATTTTTTCGATAATTTTTCCTTCTGGATGCCCAGATTCTTTACATATGTTCTCAAAATCAGTACTTGCCCACGTTTTATTACAATCTGTTCGTTTACATTTATTTTAATCGTAAATTTAAAATAGGCGGTGTGTCAGGAATTATGGAATTTCGATTATTTTCCTCCATTAAAATATATAACACTTAAATGAATACCATAAACGTAACTGATTTTTAGCTCTACTGGTCAGAGACCAGAAGAGCTTATGCGATGGTAATGCGTCCGTCGTCCGTCCGTCTGTCTGTCTGTCTGTCTGTCTGTCTGTCCGTCCGTCTGTCTGTCTGTAAACAATTTTTCAAAATGCTACTCCTCCTACAGTTTTGGTCTGATTTCAATATAACTTGGCACACAAGTAGATTACACTAAGATACATAATTCTGTGTATCGGTTTTTGATTTCGATGAACGGTGTTGCCATGGTTACTAAAAATAGAAATTTCTGTAAAATTCTTTCAAAATGCTACTCCTCCTACAGTTTTGGTCTGATTTCAATATAATTTGGCACATAAGTAGACTACACTAAGATACATAATTCTGTGTATCGGTTTTTGATTTCGATGAACGGTGTTGCCGTGGTTACTAAAAATAGAAATTTCTCTAAAATTCTTTCAAAATGCTACTTCTCCTACAGTGTTGGTCTGATTTCAATATAACTTGGCACAAGAGTAGACTACACTAAGATACATAATTCTGTGTATCGGTTTTTGATTTCGATGAACGGTGTTGCCATGGTTACTAAAAATAGAAATTTCTGTAAAATTCTTTCAAAATGCTACTCCTCCTACAGTTTTGGTCTGATTTCAATATAACTTGCCACACAAGTAGACTACACTAAGATACATAATTCTGTGTATCGGTTTTTGATTTCGATGAACGGTGTTGCCGTGGTTACTAAAAATAGAAATTTCTGTAAAATTTTTTTCAAAATGCTACTACCGGTCACGGTAGCCTAGTGGTAGAGCGTTCGCTTCGTGATCGGGAGGCCCGGGTTCGATTCTCGTTCGCGGCGCCGCGTCATACCTAAGACGTAAACAAAGGTAGTGACTGTTCCTTCGCCAAGCGCTCGGCACTAGAAGTGAAAGTCACGGGTCTTTCGGATATGACATTAAAAACGTAGGTCCCGTGTCACGGTAGGCGCTGGCACGATAAAGAACCCTCACTGCTGAACGGCCCTGAGTGCCGAGTATAGGTCTAAATTTGAAGCCCTTCACCGGCATACGGTGACGTCTCCATATGAGTGAAAAATTCTCAAGAGGGACGTAAAACAATATACAATCAATCAATCAATCAAAATGCTACTCCTCCTACAGTTTTGGTCTGATTTCAATATAACTTGGCACACAAGTAGACTTCAATAAGGTACATAATTCTGTGTATTGGTTTTTAGCTCTACTGGTCAGAGGCCAGAAGAGCTTATGCGATAGTAATGCGTCCGTCGTCCGTCCGTCTGTCTGTCTGTCTGTCTGTCTGTAAACAATTTTTCAATATGCTACTCCTATAAGAGTTTTGGTCCGATTTCAATATAACTTGGCACACAAGTAGACTACTCTAAGATACATAATTCTGTGCATCGGTTTTTGATTTCGATGAACGGTGTTGCCATGGTTACTAAAAATAGAAATTTCTGTGAACTTCTTTCAAAATGCTACTCCTCTTACAGTTTTGGTCCGATTTCAATATAACTTGGCACACAAGTAGACTACACTAAGATACATAATTCTGTGCATCGGTTTTTGATTTCGATGAACGGTGTTGCCATGGTTACTAAAAATAGAAATTTCTGTGAACTTCTTTCAAAACGCTACTCCTCTTACAGTTTTGGTCCGATTTCAATATAACTTGGCACACAAGTAGACTACAATAAGATACATAATTCTGTGCATCGGTTTTTGATTTCGATGAACGGTGTTGCCATGGTTACTAAAAATAGAAATTTCTGTGAACTTCTTTCAAAATGCTACTTCTCCTACAGTTTTGGTCCGATTTCAATATAACTTGGCACACAAGTAGACTACACTAAGATACATAATTTTGTGCATCGGTTTTTGATTTCGATTAACGGTGTTGCCATGGTTACTAAAAATAGAAATTTCTGTGAAATTTTATTTTAAATACTACTTGTCCACCAGTTTTGTTCTGATTTCAATATAATGTGGCACACAAGTAGACTACTCGAAGATACATAATTCTGTGCATCGGTTTTTGATTTTGATGAACGGTGTTGCCATGGTTGCTAAAAATAGAAATTTCTGTGAAATTCTTTCAAATGCTACTCCTCCTTTAGTTTTGGTCCGATTTTAATATAACATATATACATAAGACTTGTACATAATTCTGTGCATCAGTTTTTATTTTGTTGAGTGTCAAGGATCATTTTTCTATTGATTCCTGTTTTGAAGACTCAAGTCACAACTGCTACTTTTCTCTTCCTTTGTTTTAAGTATAAACCAGTAGAGCTACAGTCTCGACAGAGACTTCTGGTTTTTGTAGTCATTCTGAGGTTGTTTTTTTTTTCGTTTTGTCAAATTAATTCCTAAATATTAAAAAAACTGAAAGTTGCAGGATAGGATAGGATAGGATAAGACTGAAATCGCAGGATAGGATTGTGGATGCAGGATTCACGATAGGATAGGATAGAATTGTCAACTTATAGGATAGCAGCACTGTACTCTAATTTACGCTTTTGGAATGATCCCTTGGACAGACAAACGAAGCTTACAAAGGAGCTATGCAGGTTAACAGATGCACCGACAGATCGACAACTCGGCATCTCAGATATCGACTCTTTCGAACGTTTTTTGAATGTTGATATCTTAGTAGTTAGAGCAGTTGGTGGAAACACATTTATAAAAACTCCCCCTGCAGACAGTCACAAACAACTGTCTGTACATACATCTAGTAGAAATTACAGATTAGAAAACAAAAAAAAACATAGCACATATCGATGCCATTGTTAATACAGTATGTATCTGTGGGTTCTTGGCAAGTCAAAAGTTTACTCCAACTGTTTAATCCCTTATAAAAATTTACATCAGTGCGAATCTGCCTGCTATGTATGCAAAAGCAAAGAAGAGTGTAATATATATCTAAAGTTTCATTCAGTTGTAAATCTTGCCACATGACATGTCGATCCTTGTCATGTTTCGAAAGTCACTTGATACTCCCAATGCAAGGTAAACGAAAAGAGTCGTCGTGTGAGCGCTGGTGGAAATGTGTAACGTGCATGAAAGTAATAGATCGAAAGGTGAAAGAGCCTGAAGAACATGTATGTGGGGAATGGTTGTGCAAAACTTGTAATAAATATGTAGTAATAAATATGTATATACTCTGACTTTTAAATCCACGAGTTACATTTTGAAGGCCACTGGTTCCACGAAACTAATACCTCTTTCTCACCCTTCCTTGTCCGTTCTCTCAAAATTGTATCAACTTTCCATACATTGTCTTCCTTTTTATTGACTTTCTGTAGTTCCTGTGTATAAAATGAACCTGAAATCGGTTCATCTAAATAATCCTTTAGTTTATTTACACCAATACCTTGATGACGATATCTGTGCATTATTATAAAACAAATTTATGTAAATAAATAGTTTATGCATGATGACCAGGACACATGTATTTGTTTACATTGACTTTAGCATTGTATTGAAGTATTTTTAGTTCAGACATGCGCACTTTAACTTTATGCATATTAACTAGTCAGCGCATGCGCAGTCATTCTACCTTTGTAAACATCCACAATATTTTTACTGTCTGTAAAGGGATGTTTTATATCCTTGTGTGTCATAACTAACGATCTATGAACGACTATACCAACATTATAGCAGCACCAAGGATACACAGCGTAGGATTCCATAGGCAAATGCTTACTACGAGGGGCTATCAAAAAATTCGTGGACTGGCACCATAAAAGTAAAACCGCTTTAGGTACATCAATGAATGTTGAAATATCTAGTTATCATCATCTTTTCTATCTATAGAATAAACCACAAATCATAAATTTTATTTTGTAATAAATTAGTAATGTTTTTGTAAGCAATGGTATGTCCAGGCGGCGCAACCTCAAAAACGACGTTTTTTCGAGCTAAGTGTAAGTAATAAAAACTCTTTTAATATCAACATTTGACATCCAAAAATCCCGCTAATTCAGGTACGTGTTGGGACACTATTGTTCTATAAAATATGGAATTTTTTTGGAAGTTCTATGAAATTTTATCGTACATTTTACATTGAGTATCTTAACAAACATCGCCTTGAAAATGGCGTCAAAAGGGGGGAGGGGTTTCCTTTTCCAACATTTTATAAAGTTTTGTCCCTGGAAAAACTGCTATACACCTCGGAAAGGTTTAAACTGGATATGGCGAAATACTATGCATCCAGATTACTTGTTTTTATTCCCAAAATAGATTCATAGAGAAAAGGATGCACCGTTAATGTTTATTTGTAGTCAAGCTTTGAAAAATCAATCACGTCAAATAATGACGTTGATCGTGTGTTTTAGCTATATACTGAACTCCAAAAAGCAAAATATGCTGGCACAGTCAAGCGAGGATCTCTCCCAATGTATAAATCCATTTGCAATATTATATGCATTTAAAGCCGCTGTTCATGACATTGTCTTATAAACAAGACGGGTTGAAGAACTTACTCAGCTCTAGGGAATCTTATCAAAATAGTGTATGGGTAGAAGAAGCGGACATTGAAAAAAAAAATGACGTTGTCGTATGTCATGAAACTAAACAGCGACGGCGCCGGGTGATCATATAATGTCGTTTTTATTTTATAATAATTTGGGAAATAATGAACGTATATAGCTAAAATTTTCAACATTTCTTTATTTTTTGTTGCTTTATGTTACTTATAAATTTTGTAAGCTCAGACAACATAGTAATAATTTTATAGCCTCAGTCCACGAACTTTTTGATAACCCCTCGTATTTATCGCTATTTGCGTGAAAAATCGATAGCGTCGGTTCAAGGTTCACTCAGTGCAAATGGCGCGCAGTGACGCTAAAGTATAAACAAACTGTGTTTACGGAATATTCTATAGTATTCCTCATAGTCATAATCTGGACAAATTAATTTTTTCTGCTCCAATTTGTGTCCACTTCACTGTGATATTTGTGCGAGTGAACTTATTCCTACTGTATTGTGCTGACGATGTCAACTTTGATAATGGGAGACTCGCATGTGAAAAGACTGAAGTCATTCATAGGAGCCGACCGTCCAGCTGAATCCGTTTTCGACATCTCCGGATTAAAAGAAGTGAATTACTTTGGATTAAGCGGAGGACTTGTTAAAAGGGTCACCATTTATCTGTCATTTTATCTGCAGTTAGACGCTACAACCCGCAGCACCTCATTGTATGTATCGGGGGTAATGACTTAGATTCATGTGACCCAGATTATAGTTCTGAGTGTGTCGTGTCGAAACTGACTGCATTTTTAACGCAGCTAAAACGAGGATTTAATTTGAAAACAGTGACTGTGTTAAGCTTTATCCCTAGATCCCTGACTAGAAACGTAAACAATACCACCTACAACCGGAGGGTCAAAGAAGCTAACGCTCTTCTAAAGGATTATTGTTTCTCACACAGTTTAGTGTTCTGGAGACTAAGGGTTTTTTCTGAAAGCCGTGACCCAATTTTGTGCGATGGGGTGCATCTAAATAGTTTGGGGTATCATAAACTTTGCAGACAGATCAGGGGCGTGCTATTGGCTCAACACAGACAGGGACCTTCATCTGCAGCAAAACAGCATTGAAGACAGGGGCTTCTGGCTGTAATTTTGCTGTTCAAATAACTTTTTAAAAAAAAATTTAGATCATAAGACAATGGATAACCATTTTACACACATTAAACGTTTGTTTTATTTTCATGTATATGTGCAAATTGAGTTAGTATTTTTAAAATTGTAATATCATTTAAGGATAAACAATTTATCACAGTCAAATCACTATTATTTATGCAGGTATAAATTACCTAGGCTAATATGTTCTCTATTTTTTTCAGTTAAAGGTGTATATTTAGAGCAACAGACAAGAGTGTTCCAAACATTTGTATATATTTGTCCGGACACTGATTACAAATTTCAGCACATACAGTTATACGTTAAGCTTTAGTGCTATGCAATTTCAAGTATATTCGCATTATGTGCAATGTATTTCATAACGCCTGAGTGTTATGTTATATTCTCAGTATACTTGCATTATGTGCAATGCTTACATTAAGTCTCAGTGCTATGTAATGTCATTCTCAGTATACTTGCATTATGTGCAATGTTTATATGAAGCACTAATGCTATGTTTTTCAGTACCTGTAGCCTCAAATAGTCAGTGCTATGTTATTCTCGGTATACTTGCAAGTGCAATGTTTACAAAAAGCCTAAGTGCTAGGTAATTGCTATTCATATTATGTTGAAAAGCCTAAGTGCTATGCTGGCCACAATATTCTAGCATTATGTGCAATGTTAACATAAAGCCAATGTGCTCTGTTATTCTGGTATAATTTGCTGGTTATAGGTGCATTGCTCACATGAACCTAAGCTAACTGATATGTGTAATTTGCATTTATCTGCAATGTGGAAAATACATAAGGTAAGCCTTAGGGCTATGTTATTCTCACTTTATTTGCATAATTTTCTTAGTTTATGCTATGCCTCTGTGCTATGTTATGAACAGTATATTTGCAAAGTAGTTTAAGTCTGAGTGATATATATCGTACACTAGTACAATTATATATAAAGCTCAATGTCATGTAATTAATGGTTGAACTGACTAAGCGTTAAAGCTACTTATGAGGTAAAGAATTCAACCAGTCAACATTAAATCTGATTTTTCTTATTGTACTTTATATTCAGCTTCTAACGCATGGCATCAACACCTAAGAGGAGAAGGAGGAGCAAAGGAGCATCGGCTCAGAACGGCGATGGTAATCAGATTCCGTCCACGGCAGGAATGCCGCAGAGGGACCAAGATGACATGATTAAATCATGCATGGCTGCCATTTTGCCAACCATTGAGGACACCTTTAAACGATGTATGGCGGATTACCATAACAGGAGCAGTCAAACAACTGGACAAACATCTGCCTCAGAAACGCAGCCCGAGCAGCCATCACAACCCAAACCTTCGGAAAAGTTTAAGTCAGTAGACAAAGATGGGCAGTTAATCTTCGATAAATCAAATGACAAAGGCCCGCTGAAAACAATTCACAAATAGGTGGAGGCTTTCCACATATTCGTCGCGATCTATGCAGAGAAATTCCCCCTTGAAATTGGCAAACTGATGACATATGCACAAACAGTGCAAAAAATCGCGGATCTTTGCGGGGACCAAGCGGCCTTACTCTATGATGAAAAATTTCGGCGTTGGCGCGAAAAGGAACCCTCCTCATGTGACTGGGACAAGAAAAATATAGAGTTGTATCAGGAGGCATTAGTTTCTGGGTTAGACTTTAAACTAAAAAACAAAAAGCAGCCCTTTCGTGCCCAACCCAAGCAGCGTAACTACTGCTATTCCTTCAACAATCTTGGATCGTGCAACAAAATCAACTGCCCCCCACCAGCACGTCTGTCAGTACTGTTCTGGAAAGCACCCTCGCCATCAGTGCTACAATCGTTCAAAACAAGGTTTCTCAAAACAAAACGCTAAAAAACTTACAAGCACATCCAACAAACCAGCACCCTTGTCTAAGTAAAAAGGATAAAACGATCATAACACCGATTAGAGTTGATAAACTGTCTAGTTATCTTGAGGGTTACGATTCAGCTTTGACTTCGTTTCTAATACAAAGGTTTACTTTCGGTTTTAAAATCCCATATCAGGGTCAACATGCATTTCGGATATCGAAAAACCTCTCATCTCTTAAGGGTAATAATGAAATTCTTCATAGTAAGCTCATAAGTGAACTGAGCGCAAACCGTATCGCCGGACCTTATCTGAGCCCTCCATTTCCAAATATTCAGATTTCACCCTTAGGATTGGTGCCCAAAAAAGCAGCTGGGAAATTTCGATTGATCCATCATTTATCTTACCCTGAAGGAGATTCGATTAACCATAGCATTCCTAAAGAGTTCTGTACAGTTCAATACCAGTCAGTAGACACCGCCATCACAATAATTAAGCAATTGGGAAGGGGTGCTTTGTTAGCCAAAACAGACCTTGAAAATGCTTATAAACAGATCCCTATTCACCCGGATGATTTTGAACTGTTAGGTTTCATGGTGGACAACAAGTATTATTTCGACAAAACCTTACCCTTTGGCCTAAGTTATTCTTGTAACCTTTTTATGAAATTCAGCTCAGCCCTTCAATGGATCCTTGAATCAAAATTTTCGGTTTTGCATTATGTACACATCTTGGACGATTTTCTTTTCATAAGTCCACCTAACTCCTCAAAGTGTTACAGTGCTCTACTAGCTTTTTACCAACTAGCTAAAGACATTGGCCTGCCTATGAAATCGGCAAAAACTGTTTATCCAACAACTACCCTCACATTCTTGGGTCTAGAGTTAGATACACTGAAGATGGAAATCAGATTACCTTTGGATAAATTAACACAATTAAAGTCAGAAATCAAAAAATTTCAAACAAAGCATTCTGCAACATTGAAAGAATTGCAGTCCTTAATTGGCATGCTGAATTTTGCGTGTAAGGTCGTACCACCCGGTCGCACTTTCTTGAGACGTCTCATCGACCTAACGATTGGCCTTAAGACACCATACCAACATCGTCGTCTTAACTTACAGGCACAGGCCGACTTGCGTGCCTGGGGTTTGTTTTTAGAACATTTTAACGGCAGGGCCTTTTTTCCATCCGGTATAACTCATTCTTCCTCTTCACTGCATTTTTTCACCAATGCAAGTAACATAGGATTCGGATGCACTTTTCGTACAAAGTGATTTTACCATGTGTTCACTGCAGAGAGGTTAAAATATCATATTTCAATACGAGAATTCCTACCTATTGTCATCGCATTAGAGATTTGGACCCTTTCTTTGGAAAACTGTACGGTTGTTCTACATTCAGACAACATGGCTGTTGTGCACGTTATAAACAAAAATATCTCAAAAGACCCCCATCTTATGCAACTGATGCGGCGTCTAATGGTTCTTTCACTTAAACACAATATCCATTTCCAGGCCAAACATATACAAGGAATATCTAATACAGCTGCTGACTTACTTTCTCGTTTGCAGGTGAAGGAATTTCGGGCACGCTTCCCTCATATGGACAGCGGACCAACACCAGTCCCCTCAAGTTTAGTGAAGATCTGACCTGTACAGCTGACCTATTGGTTCGAAATTCTTTATCGCCGTCAACTCTATTGGCTTACAAATCAGCCTTTTCATCATACAAATGCTTTATTGAACAGACTTTTGGGAACCAAGCATCCCCACTACCACCTTGTGTGCAACACCTATCACTTTTTGTTGCTCATTGCTACCAGAAAGGTTTTGCCGCATCTACCAGTTCCACACTAGTATTCTCATTGAGTTTCATCTTCCAACTTGGAAACTATTCAGATATAACACAGCATTTCATCATCCGCAAAATGCTACAGGGATACCGTAAATCCAAACCAACAACTGACCCAAGGCTTCCAATAACCCCAGTTGTGTTGAGGAAACTCATTCATGCTTTGGATTTCACCACTTCATCGGATTTCACGAAATCACTTTTACGTGCCATGTTTACCCTTGCATTTTGTGCCTTCTTACGAGTCGGAGAAATAACGAAAACAAACAGTGCAACTCAACATTTTCTACCCTTTGGAAACGTGACGGTAGGGAGCGACAGTCCACAGAACAGGTTCATAGACATAAATATACCCAACTTCAAACACTCAAAGGCAAACACAACAACACTCCGCTTGAATCAAAATACTAAGGACCCTTTAGTGTGCCCGTATAAAGCTCTGCTGCATTACCTGAACCTCAGAAAGCATTCTTCCCATGCAGAACCTTTGTTTTCTTTTATGGACGGTTTGCCTTTCCCTCGCCAGTACTTTACCCAGCAGTTGCGATCGGCTTTAGCTTTCTATAACCTAGATTTACAAACTTACAACACACATAGTTTCCTCATTGGTGCTGCCACTACAGCTGCCTCACTTGGATTCTCCGAACTACAGATTCAAAGTATAGGCAGATGGAATTCGTCTGCTTTTAAAAAGTATATTAGAATCCCAACTCTAAAATTTTAAGAGACTCAAGTGTTTCCATTAGGATTGTGAAGACAGGGGCTTCATATCCAATACAAACACAATCATGTAGACAGTGGCTACATGTTGTCAATTGGACTGCATCATACTTGGAGACAGGGGCTCTGAGTTCATTTTTAAGGGGAGTACACTGCACCCTTCCATGTATTGTTTTTATGGTTAGTACGTTATATCCGGTGCAAGTCTTTTTCCTATGTACCTATGCATTGTGAATGAAGGTTAGATAGGGGGCGTTAACAAGACAGCCTATGTATGTAATGTATATGTATGACATGACAGATGTTAAAGAACTGAGATAGCCTACCTTGTTAAGGTGGCAGATGAACACCCCATATCACTGCTTTGTTTAGATCATACTGTATATCTAGTCCTTTCAATGGCCAAAATTTTGTTGCATAATAATTTTACTAGTCAGTCCATTTCTCAGGATACAAGTGCGTGATAGTTTTGTAGTATTTTGTGTACATATATGTCTTTTGATTTATTGTCATTTATTGAAGGAGTGTTAGATTTTTTGTACCTGTCACATCATTTTTTGTGCAATGTCTTTTTATGACTTTTTATATGCTATTATGTATATATTGTGAAGTTCTTATGATTTGTCCTCCTTAATAAATGACCATTTTTATTCTTTATATGGTAGTTGATTCTTCTTCTTATATGGAAGTTGGGCAGGCAGGCATAAAACAAATTTATGTAAATAAATAGTTTATGCATGATGACCAGGACACATGTGTTTGTTTACATTGACTTTAGCATTGTATTGAAGTATTTTTAGTTCAGGCATGCGCACTTTAACTTTATGCATATTAGCTAGTCAGCGCATGCGCAGTCATTCTACCTTTGTAAACATCCACAATATTTTTACTGTCTGCCGCCACCCTTCCCTCCACCTCGTTTATATTACTACCATTGGTTGGGGCAGATGAACACCCCATATCACTGCTTTGATTAGATCATACTGTATATCTAGTCCTCTCAATGGCCAAAATTTTGTTGCATAATAATTTTACTAGTCAGTCCATTTCTCAGGATACAAATGCGTGATAGTTTTGTAGTATTTTGTGTACATATATTTCTTTTGATTTATTGTCATTTAGATTTCTTGTACCTGTCACATCATTCTTTGTGCAATGTCTTTTTATGACTTTTTATATGCTATTATGTATTGTGAAGTTCTTATGATTTGTCCTCCTTAATAAATGACCATTTTTATTCTTTATATGGTAGTTGATTCTTCTTCTTATATGGAAGTTGGGCAGGCAGGCATAAATATCTGATCATACTCGCTTTGAAATGTATGCTTTAGATGTGAAATTCGAACTTTGTCATTCACTTTATATTTATACCGTTTTTCTCTTTTTTTTTCTTTTTTATTGAAACTTTCTTTTGTCTTGCATGTTTTTTTCTCTTTTTTCTCTCTAGATATGCACTGTATCTTGCCTCTTCCTGTGTCTCTTTAGTCACGTTTACTGGAGCCATGTTTCCGAGCGGTCTGGATGGTATGGCGTTTATACTTTGTGTAATATTTGCCAACTCATCCACAAATTTGTATGACTGCCTCTGTGCAAACATTCAGTGTAAAATGTTCTCTAACTTTTGGATGCTACGCTCAGTCAGACTACTTTTTGTCTCGTTCTCTGAGTAAATAGAGTGAACATTTTCCTTTTTTAAAAATGCTTTAACCCATTTGGTCTTAAACTCACTCCCTTTGTCCGTTCTCAGTATTTTAGGTTTTCGTCCCTTTTCGAAAAATTGACCGTAAACCTTTGATGACTTCTGCTGCCGTTTTCCGTTTCAGTGGTGCTGTAAATAGAAATCTTTAAAAAATGTCTTGCAAAACCAAAATGTATTGTACTCCGTCATTGTACTTGGAAATATTCTTTACGTTTTGTAAATCTCCGTCCCATATAGAATCTATAGAATCCGTAATTATATGACGTCGTACAAATTTTCGCTGTACTGTTTTTTGCAGCGAGTAAGCATCGGTGTCGGATAAATACTGTTTGATTCTATGTAAACCAATTTTAAATTTCCCTTCACGTTTCACAATTTGATATAACTTATATGGACCACTAAATGCTGCTGGGTGTTTTGTGTTCGTCCATATTTTCTTTAAATAACGTTCCTCCTCTTTGGACAACACTTTTCTTACTGATAAGATACGTTTTTATGCCATTTAATATATTAAATATTTGCCTTTTATAAACACAAAACCAAAACAAAACATAAAAAAACAGTCAACTCTAATACATTTTTTTATTACATACACATATATGCATATCTCCATTTTTCTTCTAAAAACATATACATTGCGGTTTTTATTTATATAAACTCTTTAAACTGTCTTGTAACTTTTGGCTGTTACTCATATTTCATCCATTCGTTTGGATTACAGCTCTTACGCTGTAACATGGCCATTTGATTGTCATGATCCAAATAACAATATCTCATATTGTCTAATTATTTTTGAACATATTCTTCAGTACGGGGATTGTTTTCTTGAATTCGCCCCTTGACTCGGGTAATGATATACCCTTCCTGGTTGGCATGATGTCTAATGCATTTTCTGGTTTCCACCATTTTCTTATGTCTTCCCACGTATATCCTTGTTCTATCGACATATATGTTTTGACCCAGGTGTTTTTGTAAAAGACATTTGAGCCGTTTTTCTTTGCCTCTTGCAACGCTTGATCTACATCATTTATATGATCTTCAATCAACTGTTTGAATTTGTCCAGCGGGAGTGAAATCCCTTCTTTGACTATTCTGTGGGACTTGTGTTGAAGTACCTAATGTGTATGTACACATTTTCATCTTGAAAATCGTTTAGAAATTTTTGGGCTGACACGTGACAGTTACCTCCGATGTCCATCTCTACAATCGTATTTTCGTTATACGGTTTAAGGTAGGATTCTTCTCATATTTCTAATATTTAAAAATTAATGAAATTTTCACAGAATCAAGAAGACAATATCAGTAAGTGATAGTATCAGTGAAATTGAATTTGACCGTTTTATATTAGAGGCAAGGTCAGGTCAAGGTCATTATCTTTTTCCTTGACATTAAGAATAAAAAATAACTGTTAGCAATCATGTGAAACCTACTTCTATTTCAAAAGTTTTATGATTGTTCTTTTTGCATTAAAACATATTACTATATCGGGTCTATAGCATGATATTACCAAATTTACATAAATAATGCAACTTAACGGGATATCGGCTAATCCGAATTTTCTCTGTTTTTCTTAATCTTTTAGGATATATTAGTTATTTTCATATGCTTCCTATATTTAACTTTTTCTTATTTTCACATATAATAAAGTAGTCTTATAAATGTACAAAATGATACAAAAACAAAAGTTTTGATCGTTTACTAAGAGAGAAAAAAATACTTTTTATGGATTTTTGGCTCAAATCTGCACTTTGATAGGAAGCGTTTAAAAGCTATCAAAGTTCTAGTTTGTATGAAAAATCACATTTATTTGATATATTTTGAAAGTTTAGTCCCTCATTATTAATTTAACTTACATTTGAAAATTTCTCCAAGTCTTCGATTGTGTAAAAATTATAACTAAATTCATTGTTCTATTATAATTTTGAGAGGCAGAAAAGAAGATATTTTCATACGCCACCATTCCGCCAAAAATATAGTCCCTGCTAGTTTTCAAACGCAGTTTACCATTTCTATTTAAAGTTGTACATTTGTGATGAGGAAAGAAAAATGTGGTCTTTTAAATCCCTTACACCTAAATATATAAGACATATAAGCAAATATACTCTGAATGTTTCATCTAGTCAGAAACCAGAGAAGAATCCTACCTTAAGTATCTTTATGTTCTTTTTTTCCTCCTCATCTTGATCAAGAGGTCTCTTCTCTGGAACAAATGAAGCCAATTCTAAAATACCAGTACTAGTATCCATGGTGTGTGTTTTCCATTTCCCATTCTTTGGCTTGCGCTGTTTATATACTATTCATATAAATCTAAACCACACCTCTTTTACCCTTCTCCCTTTCTATCATATCTGTCTTAATTTTTTTTTTTTTTTTTTGGGGGGGGGGGGCTATATACACATGACACTTTTTCCTTCATTCCATATTCATTAAGGTTAAATTTATCATTTTTCTTCTAGGAGGGGGAGCTATACCAACACATCGTAGATGCTCCTCCCCCCTTTTATCTACCTTCCTAAAAATTTCATTTTTCTCCCCTTCATTTTTTGGGGGTCTAAATTGGACACATAATTGATGCCGCTCCCCCTTGTAATTGACCCACCACCCTTATTCATAGGGGGCTATACAGACACGGAGCGTGGCTATACAGACACTATTGCAGCAGCAAATGAATTTTGTATGTTATAAATTGTAAATGTTATTAATGAAAGAAAGCCCCAAAAATATATTTGGACCCGGATTTATATATATTCTAGGGGGTTGCGGGAGGGGGGATAGGTCCTTTGATGGCATCCTAATATGGTTGCTCTAATATATCTTGAATTATGTCAAAAACACAATTTCCCAATTTTTGCCCGACCCCCCTGAAAGTTGGGGATCTTAATTTCGGTCTGCCCGTCCATGGAACTTGCTCTAATATATCTTAAATTATGTCGAAAACACAATTCACAATTTTGCCCCCCCCCCCCTGAAAGTTGGGGATATAAATTCGGTCTGCCCATCCTTCTTTTTGTAATCCTGTCCGTCTATTACACTTTGGTTTCAATCAATATCTCGTGAAGCCTTTGAGCTTATACAATGAAATTAAAATAATAGTTTTGGGTCTGGAATGTTTAGGAGGGGGGGGGGGGGTTCCTGTCCACAAGCACACGTGAGAATTATATAAGGATTTTGAAGATACTTGTTTGTGAGAAGAACCTTTATAAACCGACAAATATGGCTTTAATAGGTACATAGGTATTGTACCCATATCATAAATCCAGGGATATGACATTTCACGAGTGACGTACTGATGCCCTGTTCACACGACGAGTTTAATTCGCAGTAAATTAATGCGAAGTAAACTAATGCGAATCAAATTAATGCGAATTAAATTGCGTTCACACGACAGGTAATGCGAAGTAAACTAATGCGAATTAAAATTTTTCTTTTACAGTCAGGCGTCAGTAAGTCTATTATGACGTCATTTGTAAATCACGTCATGTATGCAGAGCCATCCTTTGATACATCATGTAGTGGCGACATGTATTCAATGATTTTAGTGATTAACATTCTTTCCCTCAATTTTTGAACCAAATATAGCACAAATACCTATATATAACCACCAACATGTGTCTTGTGAATCTAAATTCTGGCCTTACGCATGCATAAAATTAAAATTCGAATTAGCTTTGCTTAGCTTTCATTCGGAGTTAATTGGAAGTAATTTAATGCGCAGTACATTGAAACTTAAACTAATTAGCATTAAATTCTCCTTGTGAACGCTGAGCGAAGCTAATTCGCAGTAACTTTACGTTTAATTCGAATTAAACTCTCCGTGTGAACAGGGCATGAGACTCTGCTTGATATTTAGAACAACTAAATATTAAAGCAAATGTCGAAGTTTATAAACGACTGTGCTGCAATGTACATGTATCAGAAAAACATCGATAAATAAAACCATTTCAAGTATTTTTATTTTTACGAAAACAGCGATATGTATGCTTAAAATAAGGGTATTCCTAAAAGATCCGCTCCTATAGATTCTAAATTTTCATTGGCTGTCCCAAAATTAAATCCATTAAGGTCAGTAATCATGGCGGATATATTTAAGTAGTGATGTTGCTATACACGAAAAATAACCGCTATATGGATTGTTGTGAATATTTTTGAATCGATTTATGTCTTGCATAATTACATTTTTGGAATCCAGATAAGATATGTTAATAAAATAGCCGCTGATAATTTGAATCGAAATCCATGCGGGAGTGATTCACTGCCGCATTGCACTTTTACGGAAATCCTAAGGAGTTGTAGCCCTCTACCATAAAAAAAAAACGGAGAGGGCTACATTATTGCAGCTACATTTAACTATGAGAGAGATCAGAGGAAAGCAATACAAATATAAACAAAGAATGTAAAAAAAAAATAATAAAATATAAAAGCATAGTCTTGAGTAGGTCTAACTACCTCCGTAAGCCCAGTGTATTGATTCAAGTAGACGGGAAATACTCTATAGTCCGACATTTTTAATTTAAAACGAAGATCCATCAATTGAAATGAAATAAGTCAGCCAAAATACGTCCCAAAAAGTGAAAGCTAAATTTTTCTGATGAAATAATTATAGTGAACATAAAATTTTTGAAATGCTCACTTTAATCTGTGAGTAGCCTGTCTAAATTGAACATTGGTTGTTTTCGGAAAAAATTAAATAATGCACCTGTATAAGCCACGGCCTTATTAATGTAAAAAAATGAACATTGACAGAGATATTAAGGGAGAAATAGTTCTTTGAGAAGGATTTTTTTTTTTTTTTTTTTTTTTAATCAAAATCTTGTTTCAGTGTTTGATAATTTTAATGTACTTATCATCAAAGGCGTGTCCCCTTACACACACACACACACCCTCTCACATACACACACACACCCTCACACACACACACACACACCCTCGCCCTCACACACACACACACCCTCACACACACACTCACACACACACACACACACACACCTTTTCTCTCTTTCTCTCTAACACACCCTAGCCCTCACACACTTCCTCTCTCACACACTCACGCACACATCAAAGCAAACTTAAAACTTTATTATGACAGAGTCAGTCCCTCGTACATTCCATGCAGTAATCTTAACAGCTTACTGAAGATGGAGGTCCTAGGATTTATTGATGTGCCAGACTTTCTCCTGACTTTACTGCTGATTTTATTGTCTTTATACGTGTAAGTTTTCATTCCCATATCATTGATCGTATCTAGGAATTATTAATTCAAAGAAAAATACAACATTTGTGGAGCCTTTTCTTTTCTTTTTTTCTTCCTTTTTTAAAAAAACCTACTCGTGCATATCAAGTTTCATGTCTTAATGTGTACGGTATACTTCTTGTAGCATAAATATAATTTTAATTCAATTTTGATAGAAAAGTTTGGAATATTTCATTTTTTATGTTAAAATATTGTCTATTAAGAAACCACATATCTATTTTCATATTTTAACTTTAAATGTTTAAATTAACCTTTCATATGAAAAAAAGTTGACGTTCAAAATTAACTATAAAATTACATTTAATATGAGAAGGAAATTCAAGAAAAATCTTCTTTGAATGTATGTTTAAATGATAGGATTGTATGCAATTTATGGTTTATAGACTCATGATGAAAAAAAACTTAACATATACATCAAAATACATTTAAAATTCCAAATGTTAGCAAGTTTTAAAGTGTGCAAATTTAATACAAAATAAATGATCAGCAGCAAATGTCGTTCTCATAATATTTCCTCCTTGATGAAAGGTTTTCAAAATGCAAGTTGCGATTTTGGAGGAGACGTGGCGTTCCTTATCCTAAGATGAAAAATGTAAGTGAATTATGTACTTCAGTATCTCTTTTGAATAAATTAATAATTTAAAAAAATATTAGTACTTTCTTTTAAAAATTGGTCACTCAAAGTCTAAGAAATGACATGAATTTAATGATTGAAATTTTAATTTATAGCAATCATATGCATGGGAGCGATATATTTTTTTTATATTTTAAAACATTTATAAATAATCATTTATTTTTACCACGTAGGGTGTTGGAAAAATTGACTTGAAAATGCAGTCAACAAGCTTCAAAAACCCTAGGTAAGTACATTTCAGAACCTAAAAGTCATTATATATTTAGGAGGTTTCACACAAAACTTCGTCAAAAAAAAAATTTCTAATTTAGCTCTTCTCTACATATTGTTGAGAAGTGAGCTAATCGTGACCGGGCGAATTTAATTTAAAACGGGGCAAATCTATTTGCAATGGTGAAAATAAACCTGTATACAGTATTCAAATTCTCTCTTTTGGATTGCTCCGAAGCTATGATAGGAATATGCATTCCATCAATCGCTCGGGCTCAATTACCGTTTAGCTCATGATGACTTTCTTCCACCTTTCTCTGTCTTTTAATTCAGGCAAGCTATTCACATATAAGTTAATGTTACAGGAATTTCAATAAACTTGTTGAAAGTAAGCATTCGTAAGTATCCTCCTTGGCATCTGATCCCAGCATGAATGTCCAGGGTTTCGTGTTAATTTCCTATTCACATAGTTGTATTGTCCAAAGATCTTACATATCGATCACAGTTAGCGAGCTATGTATCTGAACAAGAAAATGTGTCGGACAAACCTTTTGCAGGATTATTTAAACCCATTTGGACGTCTTGCACATAGCAGATCTCGGAAAGGAATACACAGAAGTTACAAATTGGACATATTTTTATTTCCAACGACTGGAGTTTCGTAAATGAAAATTGCGTCGTCATGCAGCCTTCAAAGTCTTATTCGTTCAATTCCGGACTATATAATAAAACAATTATGGACTCTTTTGGTGTTGCCTTTGTCAATATTTATACTTTTCGGGTGAATAACAAACCATATTTAACACCAGAAGAGTCCATAATTGTAAAATAAATAAAGCACAAAGAAATTCACATTTTTTTAATAAGGATATCCACTTCCGCCCCAGCCCGGGGGTGAACTCTCTTCCTACGGAATCTGTCTCCTAAAACTACAGGAAAAGCGCGTTAGACCGCTCGGCTTTCATTCATTCATTCATTCATACTTTATTTCCCTCATTAGAGGATCATGCGAAGAGATTATGCGAAGACATGAATATAAATATATATATATATATAAACATGGACAGATACCAAACAAAGTTAACATATATACAATGAAGACAACGTATGCAAATAAATGGGAAAACTAACAAAAGGAAAAAGAGATAGGAAAATAAGTGAATAAATTACGAGTTGTCAAAAACAAACAAATCCAATTTAAATAAGGAAATAAAATTGATCTATTCACAAATTTGTAATTTGAAGGCCACTATAAACTAATTGTGTGTGTATATATGTTGTCCGCTGGCAATTTGCTACTGAAATTGAAGGGCTCGGTTGTAACACGTGGCAACATTACGTATGTAACGAAAGTTGGTCATTTTAAGCTGTCGGAGATCTTCTTCAGATAGCAAGTGAACGGAATTACGTCCAAGTAGAAGCACAAATATCTCGTCATCTGTCATTGCACAAATTTCTGCAGAGAGGTGGACATCAAAATTGTTGGAAATGTCTTCCCACCAGCAGTTACGTAGATTCGATGTTAGGGAACAAGAGCAGGTGATGTGCGTGAATATATCTAGAAAGATTTTGCCACAGAATCTGCAGATGTCCGGAGTCTGATCGGGAGGACTGGATATGAGTTTACATATAAATTTACACAACTGGATTTCATAACAGCAATTTAGAACAACTCTCTAACAAGTATAACTGCTCTAAGTGAGGAATTATTCATTCAGAAAGCACAAAGAAATTCACTTTTTATAAGTATACATGTACCAACTTTACTTATATATGTAGCAGGGTTGATGGTTATAATGAAAACACCTGTCAGGATTTGCACTGTTAATTAATACATGTACTAGTTATTATGATATTGGTATTGCCCTGAAATAAATAATACCAATCTCTAGAATATCATAAAATCATCAATGCGCAATTCAGGATTGTACACAATGCTGCATAAAGGGAGGTAACTTTTACATTCATTACACATAATACAACATGAATACTCCCTTAGAATTTACACTTTGTGCATACAATTAAAATACTTTACAACAAAATATATATTACTATCAAAGTAATAATATCTTCATAGACATAATATACCTCTTACTAATAAATAATAAATCATAAAAATAATAGCATGCCATTCTGAGGGAATGAGCAAGCTCCATACATCATGAATGATTAGGAGTCTAGATGAGATAATAACAATAAATTATCATAGACTTTTTATTATTTTCTTACCATAAAATACATGTACATATTATCTGGATCATAAAATTCCCCAAGACAGGACAGTACTGCTAATCCAAAACAGAAAGAATTACAGACGTCCCCCGTTGGAAACCCTCCGAGTGCCCCAGTGTGTTCGAAGAACACAAAAGGTAACGGTTCGTGTGACACAAATACTGCATGCATAGATACACTGTCCAGTAAACCTATTAACGGTTCAATGGACAAACAGAGGGACTTATCTAGTACAGTTGATACACGGTCGTCAATTAAACAGAATGTCACAAAATCACACAAGAAACAGACGAACAAGCAGCTACACAATTACGGGGATGTTAGCATGCACTCGGTGAGATTAGATGACAGCATTGATCTCCCTAAACAATCCGCTACAACACCCCCACTTGATGTTTTTCGTGGCGTGAAATACAAACGGAAAGCCAGATTCTATTTATCGGGAATTGATAGGGAATCTACCCACCAAGGGATTCTAAACTACACTGAAAATAAAGGTGTGAAAATCACACACATGATCTTATTCAAACCACGCACGACCCGTTCACAATTGACCGCTAAGATCAACATTCCTTACGATCAAACGTGTATTGTTGAAGGCCATGACTTCTGGCCGAAGGGTGTATCGTGCCGTAGATGGTATAACAATAGAGACTCATTCATGTCCAGTTTCCTTAATCAATTCGATATTGTCGACATCGCAATGTAAACAAAGTTGATACGATATCGTGAATACATCGTCTAAATTGTTATTGTTTCTACATAACAACATCGTCAACGTCGACATCACAATGTTAACAATGTTGATGCGATATTGTGTTTACATCGTCTACATTGTAATTGTTTCCACATGACGATAACGTCGACATCGCAATGTAAACAATGTCGAAACGATATCGCGTTTACATCGTCAACATTGTTATTATTTCTACTTGACGACATCGTCGACGTCGACATCGCAATGTTGACAATGTTGATACGATATCGCGTTTACATCGTCGACATTGTTATTATTTCTACATGACAACATCGTCGACGTCGACATCGCAATGTAAACAATGGTGATACGATATCGCGTTTACATTGTCTACATTGCTTTTATTTCTACATTGTATATTGACAACGCAATATAATTAATTTTAAAACAATTTGGATCTACATTACAGATGACAAACACTGTTTCCAAGGTTGAACATCAGTTTTTAGTTCATTTTCATAATGTAAGAGACATGCTTCATACTTGATGTACACTTGATGTGGACTCATAAGAGTCAAAGATTGCCCTGGTGATGATATGCAAACAGTTAACAGAATATATTGCCTTATCAATATGAACTCAACTTGATTTTATGCATTAAATGCGTTGTCAATGATTTTACCAAGATAAAAAGACAAAAAAGGAAAACT
Source organism: Saccostrea cuccullata (assembly GCF_032062105.1). NCBI lineage: Eukaryota > Metazoa > Mollusca > Bivalvia > Ostreida > Ostreidae > Saccostrea > Saccostrea cuccullata. The sequence goes on along the minus strand of NW_026921425.1, from coordinate 155,005 downwards.
TAATGTTGACATGATGACAACTCGATATAGGCCAACACAAATACAAAGTATATAAACAAAAATTAATAAGAATGCAATGTTCACACTCAATTACCGACCAACATAGCGATGTCGACGATGTGAACAATGTAAACAAGATTTGAAAAAGGGCAATGTTGACACGATGTCGACTCGATATCGACCAACATTGCGATGTCGACGATGTGAACGATGTAAACAACAAAAATAAGAAGGGCAATGTTGACACAATGTCGACTCGATATCGACCAACATTGCAATGTCGACGATGTGAACGATGTAAACAACAAAAATAAAAAGGGCAATGTAGACACGACATCGACTCGATATCGACCAACATTGCAATGTCGACGATGTGAACGATGTAAACAACAAAAATAAGAAGGGCAATGTTGACACCATGTCGACTCGATGTCGACCAACATTGCAATGTCGACGATGTGAACGATGTAAACAAGAAAAAGGGCAATGTTGACACGATGTCTACTCGATGTCGACCAACATTGCGATGTCGACGATGTGAACGATGTAAACAACAAAAATAAGAAGGGCAATGTTGACACAATGTCGACTCGATATCGACCAACATTGCGATGTCGACGATGTGAACGATGTAAACAAGAAAAATAAAGGCAATGTTGACACGATGTCGACTCGATGTCGACGAACATTGCGATGTCGACGATGTGAACGATGTAAACAACAGAAAGGGGATAGGATATGTTAACAAGATGTTGACTTTGTATTGTTAAACAATGTAATATAAGAGAGAGATAAACAAAGGAATTATTGAAATTTTGAATATGTCATAATATTAGGAGGACTGGTATTTTTACAGCGATGTCGACAATATCGAAAAAACATCGTGCACTGGACATACCTCTAGAGACTGGGAGGTGCGATGTTCAGGTCAGGATCATGATGTAGACAACAAGGGACAGTACTCGCGCAACCGAGAATGGTGGTCGGAATATGACAATGATGCGAATGATCGCCGAAAATAGACTAATGTATTATCTCAAAGACACGCTCACTATTATGAATAGACATATAATCTATTTTCTGTATTTAGTATTTTATTTTACCATGGTAGTTATTTTGTCATGGAATGTTAGGGGAGTTATGTCCTCTACACTGTGTCTTTCAAACATGCTTGACCATACAAAGTGTGACTTTGCAGTAATTTCAGAACATAAGTTAAAAGATAACTCTACCTCGTTTAGGTATTTAGATTCTATACATAAAGATTATAAAAGCATTGTCAAGGTAGAAACAGACAGCTATGTAAATCCAAGACTGGCATGTAGCTCACACTTTGTAGGTAAGGGTGGTGTTGCACTACTCATTAGAAATTCACTTGAGTACTCCGTAAAGGAGGTAACTTGTAATGATTCTAACCGTGTTGTTGGAGTTGAGGTCAAAGATAACTATGCCAATGTCATGTATATTTTTGGTGTATACTTACCTGCTGATGGCAATGTAGATTCATATAGACACGAACTCAATGTTGTTGAAAGCCTGTACAATTATTATAGTTCATATGGCATTGTTGTGATTGCAGGTGATTTGAATAGTAGTTGTATCAGCCCCCTTAATACAAACCCTGTTAAGTCTCAGATCCTTTCGAGTTTTGTGCAGAGGTGTGACCTCTGCATACCCGGGTCAGATTTCAGTGTAGAAGGTGAACAATTTACATTTATTCAAAAATGTACAATGTTAGATTACATTTTTTTCCACAAATCCTTTATGGATAAATTAGTGTCTTATAAAATCTTTGAGGAAGGTAAAATCTGTAGCACCTCAGACCATTTACCGGTTCTTGCTGAACTAAGCTTTAAGTGCTTACATCACTATCTCACACACCATAACTTTAAAGTAGCGGCATGGCATAAAGCTACGTCTGTTGCTATTGAGTCTTATAGGACATATATGCAGCAAGATCTACAGGGTTTACTTAAGCGTGATATCCAGTCTATCACCGACATAAACAATTTTTATTCTGATTTGTGTTCAATCCTGATAAACTCCGCTGAGCGCAATATACCCCAAGCTGGATTTAATCCACATACAAAACCGGGATGGGCCAAAGAGGTAAAGGAATTCCATGTACTAGAAAGAAAAATGCGGCGTCTCTGGATAGATGAAGGGAGACCTAGGGGTATGGTTCATGAAAGTTACCGAAACTACAAAAGAGCCAAAAGACAGTTCAGAAATGCACTTGATACCGAAACCGAACGCTATATGAGTGGTGTATACCGTGATCTTGACGAAGCAGCCGATTGCGATATCCGACTATTTTGGAAGTTGGTAAAAAGACAGAAACGCCGATCTTCTCGTACCTATCCTGAAATTTGCGGAGAAAACGGGGTTACCTATAGTAATCCTTCGGGAGTCGCTGAAGCCTTCGCAACACACTTTCAAAACATTTATTCTCTGTCTGATGACTCATCATTTGATCAAGACTTCCATCGCCAAATTGAAGAGAAATATGCAGACATTGAAAAACTGTGTGATCATTATAGCGGCGACATCCCCGGTGGACCAATCACTGTAACAGAATTATCACCCATCGTTCGCAAGCTTAAGTACAGAAAAGCACCTGGTGCTGATCGAGTTACATATGAACACATTATCTTCGGTGGCGAATGTGCCCTTGCTTGTACTGTGAAAATGTTTAATGCTATTGTGCTCCATGGGATGATACCTTGTGCATGGAAACGGGGATTCATTGTACCGTTATACAAGGGTGGGGATAAATCTAAAACTTCGTGCAATAGCTACAGACCAGTCGCTTTATTGTCATGCTTTTTAAAGATTTTTGAAAGTATAATTCATACCCGTATTTCTGAACATGTATTAGTTGATAAATTATTTCCAAATCCCCAACAGCAAGGTTTTCAACAGAAGCTAGGTTGTTTGACGGCATCGTTCAACTTACATGAAACTATGTTTATGTTAGTTTTTTAGATAGTACAAAGGCATTTGACACTGTATGGAGACATGCTCTTTTATTGAAATTGTATGAACTGGGTGTAACAGGAAAACTTTGGTCTATACTAAAGGACTGTCACATTGATACATCAAGTGCTATTATAGTTAATCAAACTCAGTCAAGGTGGTTTCCTGTCCAACAGGGCGTTAGACAAGGCGGTGTCCTTTCTACATTCTTGTATCTTGTGTACATTAACGATTTGATTAATATTCTAGAAAAATCATCCAATCACTCGGGCATTCTTAATATATCATGTAGTTGTCCCTCATTGGCAGATGATCTAGCATGCATAGGTCTTTCACCTACATCCCTTCAAACAATGCTGAACATTGCATTCGAATATTCCAGGAGATGGCGATTCACGTTCAATGCTCAAAAATCCTGCATTCTGAGATTCCGTGCGAAAAATGTCAGAGAACACTTCGACTATGTATGGTTCTTGGGAAACGAAACCATTCCTTGCCTAGACAACTGTAATCATCTCGGTATTATTATCAATGATAAGTGTAATCTTTCAGATAGGATAATTGCTGCATGTCGAAAGGGGAAAAACTCGTATTTCGCCCTAAATGATATTGGATCTCGATACCTGAACCCTTTAACACTCTCTCATCTCTACAAATCAATTGTCTTACCATCGGTACTCTATGGATGTGAACTATGGAATGGCATGGCCTCAAATGATTTACATCGCTTGAGTGTCTTCCAGCATCTAGTGGTTAAAAACGCCAAGAATCTACCTACAAAAACAAGGTCTGACATTTGTGAAAGCCTTTTTGAAGTTCTTCCAATACAAGCCGAGATTGATGCAAGGAAGCTTCTATTTTTTGGTCGTCTGTGTCGCCTGGAATACAAAACTCTGTCGAAGAAAATCTTCTTAACTAGACTGTTTTCTTACTTGGCAGGGATCGCTCATAAACAGCTAGGTTTTATTCCGGATATTCTGATTCTTTTGTGTACTTACGACCTTTGCCAATACGTGAGTGAGTGGCTTACAGGTTCCTCATTCCCTTCAAAGCCTGCCTGGAAACAAATTGTGAGATCTGCTACTTTTAGATATAATAAGCTCCGGAGAGACACACGTGTTTCAGATGATCCTGGATTCGTCCGTTTCCGGAAAATATTTCAGGATGGAAATCCTGCTTTATTCTGGCGACTACCCCAAAACTGTTATGAGATTTCGTTGTGCAAATTCATTTGCAAATTAGTCTCTGAATCTCCTCGAGAAACTACAGAATTGTGTCCCCTTTGTGGATCTCTGTACGTTGATCTATTTAACCATGCGTCTTGTACGTGTCGTATCACTTATGATATACGCAATCAGTGGTGGGAGGATGTAATTAACTACTTTGACATTAACCTGTGTGTTGAACTGTGTGCCCTTACTGATGATGAGCTGTATTTTATTGTTCTAGGCCGTAAGCCGAACACCATTCTATCTGCCTTCAACCTAAGAAACTTCCAGTTACGAAACTTTCGCTGCGTTGTTGATGCGTGCGCCTTTTATAAGCGCAATCTTTCCGCACTGCAAATCTGCCAATGAGGGATGCTTCCAGCTCCTTTATTTCTTATCCTCAAAGTTCATTTATAGATTTTTTTTCACGCGAGGACATATATATATAATACATGTGTGTGAAGTAATGATCCCAAATGATTTTGTGATCTAAAACATTGTAAATATATACATATATACATTTTTTCTTCTATATATATTTATATGTGGTGTTTGCATGCAATTCATTGTTTATCTCATATGTGATATCCTTTTTTCTGTGTTTGTCAATTTTCATTAATCACTGTAATAGTGGAAATAAAGAATGAATGAATGAATGAAAAGCTAAGCATATCACGATCTGCTTAAGTACACTGTTGCCATGTCAATAAAGTCACTTCCGCTTTCACTTAATTGTAAACAAACACGTCATGATAAAGAAGCAAAGAAATAATATTAATAATTGTAATGAAAAATATTTTTTATATTTATTTAATGATCACCTTTCTCTTCTAACTATCTGTTTTAAAATTTTGATCACTTTGATAGATCAAAATATTTTGTTTGATATTGCATTGATGACATATTTTTATTATCAACTTCTCAGAGAGAGAGAGAGAGAGAAGGGAGAGATGAATAAACAACAGAATGTAGAAAAAAATTTGCTTACTTGAGAGATAGAGCGAAATAAATCAATTTTTAAATAAATAATTTTTTAAATTAGAGGATAAATATGGTATACACTTTTTTTCACAATGAATGTAGGTTTCCTATTGAATCTGTGCTTATAATGTGTAATATGTGACACTTTTCTGAATACAAAGTCTCTCTCTCTCTCTCTCTCTCTCTCTCTCTCTCTCTCTCTCTCTCTCTCTCTCTCTCTCTTGATCGATCGATCGATCGAGGTGTCTATTGAATGAAAATTACTTTTGTAATATGGGATACACGTAAATCGAATTAATTCTTTGATAATGTAAAAATAATTTAACATTATTTAAAGTACACTGGCAATCTCAATAAGGGCAAGTGCATTGTCACATATGCTGACAATACTACGCAACAATCAAAGGACTTCATATTTTAAACTGTTTTGATAATAAATTGTTAGCTTGATAAGTCTATAAAAGCAACTAAATAAAGTGGATACAAGCAAATTGTGATTTATTTCATATGGATTTAAATACTCTCCATTGTTTTCTTTTTGATTTTTTGTAAAGTTTCTATTTTTGTGTAATTAGCTCTTAGAAATATCTTGAGCAATATGCTTAAAAACTTAGGACAGGTATACACCATACTTAACTTTAAGCATATGCTGAGCATATACTTAGAGAGTTGAGAAGTTTTATTCAACATGCTAAGCAATATGCTAAGTAAATTCCAATCTGCTAAGCAGAAAAGCAGTACTTAAGTATATGCTTAAGGACTTAAGAATTTTTATGCATACGAATCCTGACATCTAAAATATCTTTCTTACTGTGCAAAAAGTGCTGTGGAAAATAATATTGCAAGAATTACAGATTTCATATTTAATGACCTTTATATTAGAATATATGTTAAAGTTAGTAAATAAATATTAGCTTACCAATAGATGAAGAGAGCATCAGTCACTAGGGCAAATTCTGTCACAAACAAAATCAATGGGACCTCTCTATAAACAATTTCGACAGAGAATGACCAGAAAAACCAGAAATATGTGGAGGGAATTTTAAAAAACCAATAAAACACAAAAGCACAAAACTATAACCCAATAGCAACAAATAACTTATAGGACTTATGGCCAGGACCTTAAATATAACTCTAAAGGCAAATGACAGTGAAGCACTGTATGTTACACCTGAATAAACATTCACTTATCTAATAAGCTGAAAGAAAAATACATACAAATAAAATACAAAATAATTTTATATTTATTAATTATTTAATAAAAATTAATTAATAAATCATCACTCTTACATATATATACACACAATCACAAAAGAAAGAAAACGCACATTTTCTAAAGTTAACTGTATACATGTATATATTATTCATATGTTTAATTTATTTTGTAGGACGAAGGCCAAACGCAAGAATCCTATAGAAAAAGATAAAATGTCACCCAAAAGAAAAATAATAAAACTAGAAGAAATAGAAACGGAATATAGGTAGTACTATATTTTTCATTGATTGCTTTACATAAATGCAACTTACGATATAGGTTAGCGAACACATGAAGTTATGGAAAATCTATTTTGTACTTTGAAGTCTTTTGTTAATCGGTATATAAACACTGATGCCCCAGTATGGCAACAAAGTGCAGGTTAAGCTTTCTCAAATGCAGATAAAATATGTTGGTACCCAAAGTAAGGCCTTTTTACAAGAAATACAAATGCGAAATATAAAACTCTAGCACCACCTGTTCAAAGGTTATGACCAAGATTAACGTTTTTTGAATATACCACAAACTCCAAGGTCAAAGGGTCACGGTTGTTGATTTCTAAAGAAAAGGCTTGTCTCAAATATTACATATGGGAAGTATGAAAGCGCTTGCCCTTTACGTTCAAAAGTAATAGCCAAGGTTATAGTTTGTAAAAAGTAGGTCAAACTCCAAAGTCAAAGGATCAAAGTTGTTGATATCCAATAAAATGGTCATGTCACAAGAATTACATATGTGCAGTATAGAAGTTCTAGCCCTTAATGTTTAAAAGTTATACCCAATGATAAAGTATGTAAAAAAGTAAGTCAAACTGCAAGGTCAAGGTCAAGGGATCAAAGTCGTTGATATCCAATGAAAGGTCTTCTCACAAGAATTACATATATGAAATATGAAAGCCCTAGCCCTTACTGTTCAAAAGACATGGCCAAGGATATAGTTTTTTTTCGTAAGTACGGAAATCTCCACGGTCATGGTCAAAAGGTCAAAATTGTTGGTTTCGAATGAAAGGTCTTGCCACAAAGAATTCATATTTGAAATATTAGGTTCTTAGTATCCACCGTTTAAAATTAGGGTCAAAGGAAAAAATTGGATCTTTTGTGTTAAAATGGCTAAAACTTTAAGGTCAAAGGGTCAATTATGTCAATGTTGTATTTTAAATGAAGGTCAAACTCCAAGGTCAAAGCCTCAAGGTTCTTGATATATTGATTGATTGATTGATTGTATATTGTTTAACGTTCCTTTTGAGAATTTTTCATTCATATGGAGACGTCACCGTATGCCGGTGAAGGGCTTCAAATTTAGACCAATACTCGGCACTCAGGGCCATTGAGCGGTGAGGGTTCTTTATCGTGCCAGCGCCTACCGAGACACGGGACCTACGTTTTTAAGGTCATATCCGAATCGAAAGACCCAAGATTTTCACTTCTGATGCCGAGCGCTTGGCGAAGGAACAGTCGCTACCTATTTTTACGTCTTAGGTTTGACGCGGCACCAGGAACGAGAATCGAACCATAGCCTTCCGATCACAAAGCGAACGCTCTACCACTAAGCTACCGTGAACGGTTTTCTTGATATAAAATGAAGGATTTTGATACAAGGATTAAATATGTGAAATATGAAAACCCTAGGCCTAATCGTTTAAAAGTATTGCCAAGGTTAACGTTTTACATCAGTGCGATAATCTCTAAGGTCAAGGGCACAAGGTCAAAGCTGTTTGTACTCAATGAAAGGTTCTCTAAGGACATAGTAATGTACCTTACTTACTGATAATTTTTTAAGATATCATAAATTTAAACTTATAGTACCATACTAACATGTTCTTAGACAAAAAATCAGCATGTGTTACCAGGGGTTTTGATAAGATATCAAAATTATGAAAATTTTAGCATTTTTCATATAAATATATAAATATATAAAATATATAAATATATATTTACATTTCTAATGTCTTTGTTTGAGATAAAATAACCAATTGTAAATGTAATTGATTTCCTCATGAATGTTTTGGCGCGGTTCGAAAAAAAACAACGTGCAGGTCGGGACAACACCTAGAGAGAAGCACGCTTGGAGTTCGTGGATTGGCGGAATCAAAGCATGTAAATATAAGGAATAACTGTCAGATTTTCCAATACATGAAGATGATCAATGGATTGGCTTGTGTGATAATTTTATGAAGGCGTTTATGCAAATTATCACACAAGCCAATCCATTGATCACTTCATGAATTCGAAAAATAAGACAGTTATTCCTTAAATAAATATGTACAAAAATTACAAAACATAAATTCCAGATTTTTTTCATCAAAATTTGTTTTGGAAGAGGTGTACAGATTCATATATAGTCATTAAAAGTATTGCACACAGGTCCTTCATTTAGTGGAACTCTTCAACGCCAGGGAAGAACCCGATAAAGTTCAAACTACTTTGCGTATGACCTTAACAAAGAAAACATATATGAAGTATAAAATTTCTGGTATATACTGTTCAAAAGATGTGGCCAAAATAACAATTGTGAATTTTGTGTAAAAGTGGGTCAAATTCCAAGGTCAAGGTAAAAAAGTTAAATTTTGTGGTACTCAAAGAAAGGACTTGTCACAAGGAATACACATGTGAAATATGAATGTCATAGCTCCACTTAATAAATATTATGGGCAAGGTTAAAGTATTTGTGGACAAACAGACAAACAGAGAGACAGACAGACGGACGGACACAACAACAAGAGGCCCACGGGCCTTAAAGGTCACCTGAGTATCATGTAACAACTTTCCAGCGATTGTATTTGGTTCAAGTTTTAAGCCAAAAGCCATGAAATTCACAAATTTTGAAAAAGGCACCATTGCTTATCAAAGGGCAGATTTCAAAGCATTAATTTATTTTATTAGTCAAAGTACCCCCCTGGTACCCCTAACCCAGCAGTCCTGAAATAATCTATTTTGAAAGAGGCCCCTTCATTATTAGGCCAGCATTTTTAGATTTAGTTATGAACATGAGAATAAAAAAGTCCCGAAGGAGAAGGAAATAAAAAAAATTTTTTTTTTATAAATCAATTATTAACATTTGTACATTCTTTTTTTATGCTATCCTAATAGGCTCCTTACCACTGGACACATAATGCTTACAAATAGAAAAGTAGAACATTTAATTGCTTATTTCATCATCTGTCAGTTTGGGCCAGTTATATAAATTTTGTGATGTTGATCAAAATATATTTTAAAAAATCAATTCTTTAAAAGTCTTTCTATATATCTTCATTTTTTTTAATATGTGTTAGGTGAATGTGTAGACATTGTTCTAAAATTTACTTGATGCCTAAAATAATTGTAATTGCAAGTAATTGACAAAATTATCAATGTATTTGAAAGTAATTAATTACATTTAAAAGTAATTGACCCCAAGCCTGGCTACCACGGGCAGTTTAAAACCTGGGGAGGAAAATAATTTACAGTTACTTTTGAAACGAATACATAATTATCTCACCAGCATGTCATTGTGCAACAAAGTCGTCAGCATTTTATTTGTCCTTTGAACGGGTGAAACGTTTTGAATGGCACTCCTATCGATGAATTTTACGCTAAACCAAGCTAGCTTTATTTACCCACCGTTTCATCGTAAAAACGGAAGTGCGAGTTCGTAAATTTGAAATCTCGATCCCGACTCAAATTTGACATTGGAAAGAAAAATTTTCTGAAAATTCAAAACCTTGAGCGGAGGGTTTGTAAAACTGAAAATAAAATAAATCCTGGCCTTAAATATGTACTTAGATCATTAGCATATTAACCAGGAGCAAAGGATAAGATGTTTAAAGGAATTCATGCATTTCACTATGTAATCATTAGAGTCCCACCCTAAAACAAGAACCCCTGACCCTGGGGCCATAAAATTCATAATTTTGGTAGAGGCACTCTTGCTTATCATAACTATGTACTTAGTTAGTTTATTTAATACCCAGGAGCAGAGAAGAAGATTTTCAAAGAATTCATGTATTTTCACTATATAATCAATAGAGCCCCGCCCTAACACCAGAACCCCTGACCCTGGGGCCATAAAATTCACAATTTTGGTAGAGGCACTCTTGCTCATCATAACTATGTACTTAGTTGGTTTATTTAATACCCAGGAGCAGAGAAGAAGATTTTCAAAGAAATAATGCATTTTCACTAACTTCTTATTTAGCCCCGCCCTAGCACTAGAACCCCTGACCCCAGGGCCATGAATTTCATAATTTTGGTAGAGGACTCATTGCTGATTACAATCATGCAAACAGTTTGACTGCTTGATGTCCAGGAGTAAAGAAGAAGATTTTTAAAGATTGCATTAATTTTAGTGGTTTTGGCCCCACCCCTCAGGCCCCAGGGGGGCAGGGATCATGAAATTCACAATTTTTGTTCCCCTTCACCCATAGATGCTTTGTGCCGAATTTGGTTGAAATTGGATCAGTGGTTGCAGAGAAGAAGCTGAAAATGTTCAAATGTTAACGCACGACGCACGACGAACGACGCACGACGACGGACGAAAACAGATAGCAATAGGTCACCTGAGTTTACTCAGGTGACCTAAAAAACTATTTTACCTCCGAAACTTGGTTTATGGGGGCATAAAAATCAGGTCTATTTTGAAAATTATCAACAAATTTAACTATGCGGTCATATAGGATTCACGGAACAATCACCTGACGTTGTGACGAAACAACTTGATTTCAAACCCGTGAAGGTTTTTCAGCGTTTATATCTTTTATTTCTTTCGATTTTTCTTGTTCTTTTTTTCTACGTAAGAATTAAATATTTCTATCAAGACATGTTACTTTTTCTTCTATTATGTCTTTTGTGCTGTTTTGGATTTTTAGTGAGATTTTAAATTTAACGCAGGTATAATCCATATACGTAACTTCCATGCGATATACTTGGGGTATTGAGTTGATGATTGGCAATGGTTATCCTTAAAATCTTTATAAAGCTCGTACCATTTGAATTGAGTTTATTTTGAGACATTTTTCTGCCTGCATATATTACTTTTAGAAGTTCGGTGCTCCATGACGTTCAATGACGTTCACATTGCTGGCTTTGTTTTTACAAAATTATTTATAAATAAATCATTTTTATTATTTAGAATATCGATTATTTATAAGTGGCTATAAAACAGTCATATATACGGAAGCGTATTGCTGCCAATTGAAAATATTTTTTTTAAAGTCGTGCGATTTATTAAGTTTAATATTAAGTTTAATGTACGAGATGATAAGTCATATGTACGAGATAATATGTTGTACGTACGAGATAAAAAAATCATACATAGGATTTTATATACAAGATATTATGTCAGTCGTAGATACGAGATACTAAGTTGTAAATATGACTTACTAAGTCTTACATGTACGTACGACATACTAAGTCGTACGCACGACATACTTATCTACGTACGAGATACTAAGTCATACGTATGACATACAAAGTTGTGTGTAAGAGATAGCTTGTCGTATGTATGAGATAGCATGTCATACTAATGAGATACTCAGAACTCAGAACAACTTAGTATCTCATATGTAGGACTTAGTATCTCGTACGAAGAACTTAGTTTATCATAATTATGTACAGCTTTTAATCTCGTACATACGTGATAATATGTTGTATGTTCGGCTTATTAGTATATCGTATTTATGACTTAGTATCTCGTATGTACGACTTATTGTTATCTCCTGCGTATGACTTATTGTTATCTCGTATGTACGACTTAGTATGTCGTACGTATGACATAGTTTCACGTACATAAGACTAAGTATCTCGTACTAATGTCGTATGTGCGACTTAGTATGTCGTACGTACGAATTATTATCTTATTATTATACTTTATTATAAGACTTATTTTTATCCCATAAATACGACTTAGTATGTCGTACAATCGACTTATTATCTCTTTCGAATGACTTAGAATATCCTAAGGAAGAAATAAAATTTCGCACTACGACCTAGTATGTTGTACCTACGACTTATTATCTTGTACTTACTACTTAGTATCCCATACGCACAACTTAAAATAATTTTTTTTTCAATTGGCAGCAATTGCTTCCCATATATTGCCAGTTGTTGAATTCTATCATAAATAATTTGAATCAATTCGTGGTTAAATGCCATTATTCTTATTCATTTAAAACAATGCTTAATAATTAATGATTGTTGTTGCAAAGGCGTTTTTCAAAAGAACAGATAAAACGTTACATGTACGAGGGAATACGAATGAAAGCATATATTGAATGTAAATTAATATATTATACAGTCTATAAATCTGAAAGCAAAAATAAAATCTTTAAATCAAAAACAAAGAAAATAAAAATTCAGAGTCACGTCTTAGGTTACGATGAAAATTGGTAAAATCTTTAAAATCATTAAAAACAATTATGATTCAATATCGATTCGATATCATCAATACCGATGATGTCGATACTAAGACCATCTAATGATGAGAAAGTACATACGCACAAGTACTGCATGAAGAAATAATAGAGGTATGCAAAAATTGATCGATATGGACGGTACATGTACCGATGGCAAGTACAAGTACAAGTACTATGTAACCTATTTAGATTAAAGATACACAATATATACACAATGGTAAGTGCGGCACTGAGAAAAGGTTGAGTAAACATGATTCGATATCAAAGCGATTTCGTCGACGATATCAACACCACACGGAAACTTCATAGTGATAGTAGTCAAGTTAATCACGATAAAAAAAGAGTTGTTATCATAAACCATGAGCAATCATGATTTGATATCGATACGATATCGTAGATTTAAGTAGGAAAGAATATTTCCAAAAATGAAAGTATTCTATTATATAACGAAATGTATTAGCAAACTTTTAAAAAAGTAATTTGTAGATATCATAATTTTATCGTGTCTTGGACATAACTCTGGATGTGGAGTAAAATAAACAGTGTACTGGTTAGACAACAGGTATCACAACGAATCTCCGGTCAGCTAACTATCCACAAAGCACAGCGACAGATTTTGATGATTTTTTTCAAAACTTTAAATGAAGCGCAATCATTTTACAAATAAAAATTATGTTTCTATCAAAAGGACAATTATTGTTATATCCATTGTGGTTTTGAAAATTAAAACTGAAAATGGCATTTTAAATATTTTGTAAAGGTAAATTAACCTAAATATTGTCAATTATACATATACAACAATCGAAATTATTTGTTTTATAATTTCTTTTTAAAAAGTATAATCTGAGTTTTTTTTCAGCTTTATCTTTTGAGGATATATTTAGGTTTATTAATGCAATTGTGTTATGCCTGTTGAATTTCAATCTTCTCATGCTGATGAAAACTGCATATTATAGAGCTAGGAAATCATAAATAAAAAATTGTTTCACGCTGAACATCTCGGTTAAGAAAATGAACGTAATATTAAAGTATTTTAAATTTAACCAGTTCACACCATTTTGTTGAAGATGATTCTATGTTTCCCATCATCAACAGCCATGAGAGCCCTCTGGCCTAGGCGTTCGACACCTTAGCCAAAGGTCGAGGGATCAAATCCTAACTAAAGGGATTTTTTTATTCATATGTGTGTTTTTTATGTCTCATTAACATTATTTTCGCCATATTACAAAATGAGTAGCCTCAAAATTTATAATTTGTGAGAAGAGTTCATTATATAAAAAATGGTATTTTACGAATTAAAACAGGTTTTTTTTCGACTGATGACTTAATGTTGGCTTAAAGATGGTTTAATGGTGGCATATTGGAGTCTGGACATTAAGCACCTATAAGTTTGCCTAAATGTTGGCTTAATGCTGACATTTGGTATGATGATATTCTGGAAGCTAGAATACATGTAAAGTACCTACATGTATAAGCCACCAATAAGCACTTTTAAGCATTCGTTGAGTTACTTAAAGAGATAACATAAAGGTACTTAATGGTAACTAACAGACAATCAATTAAACCATGGTTAAGGACCTGTAATCTACCACTAAGCCAAACTTATAGGAAGTGTTTAATCTTGTGCATTTTCCAAACTTCAGTATTCATATATACATTTAAGTGTTTATTTTTATTTTGAAGGACGAATGACAATCGGAATCCTATAGAAACAAACATGTCACTGGTCATACTTGCAGAAAAAGTGATGGAATATAGGTATAGTTTCCACTGATTACAAAAAGAGAGAGGGGTATATTTTTCAATTTCATATTCGCTCTGTTCTTTTTTTTCTAACGCAACTTTGAAATTAATCTGAATACCATTTAAGCTTTGAATTCATATTTCTGATGTCTCCGGTCCTATAAAACACCTGACGGAACCGACAAATCGAATACCGAGCGTTATTTCAAAACAATGTACATTTTGGTGTTCCTATATAGAGTATTGAAAATGCATCTAGTCTAACAAGGTTTTGCGTGTGTTATAGCGATTTCATATGGATTTCATAAATAATATTACACTGAATGTAAATATTTTCGTGTATACTCACGCTTACAAATATGGAGAATTGTGCGCAAACGTGACGTCTCAATAAAGCTTCAGCGAGGCTAGTAAAAGAATAACGATATAGGTCAGCGAGAAATTCATATATTTACTATATTTTCAATGCTTCCAAACATGTAGAATGTGAAGCACGCTAGCCTACGCTAGCCTACGTGACAAGTTTGTGTGATTCACACACCATAACTCACACAAAACATTCCTTAAATAAAAATACATTCATGAAATGAAAATAGATTGAAATATGTTTAATTTATTTTTCTTTGGTCAATAGTGTGTTATTTGAGAGCAAATACGGAAATATTAATACTAAGATTGTTTAATGAAGATTTATTATTTTTACCACAGCATTATAATGAAACAAAGGAATGCTATTAATAGAATATAATATTTTATATATATAATGAAAAAAAAAAAGATGGATGAATATAATTTTTGTTTTTTCTATAATTCAAAATTTCTGTAAATTGGTGAAATGTTAAAATAGAATGATTTAATTCATGCAGACATTATACCGTTTTTAAAACAAGATTTTATATTGTTAATATCGTTCTTGAGAAAAATTCTGATGCAATTATTTTGAAAATGAAGGAAAATTACAATATCCTTTTACAAAGCACTTCAATAGAATGAACAAAATATGTAAAAGAAGTCTAGTGTTTTATGGCATTTTTTTGTGTCAATTATTGAAATCAAAATGGTTGATCATTATTTTAGAAATTTTTTTAATGTTGTTTAAAAACTGTTTCATAAATCGTGTATCAAATACATTTAGGGGAGATAAATAAAACAACCTAAAATTATAGGAATAGATTTAAAATTTCATCACAATGTAATATTTACACTGTACTTATGAAAACTTGTTCCCGATTAGCTAAAAGGGAATAAAGTTTTTTCCTATTTGTTTGTTACAAGTTGAAGATAATACTTGTTCATTGGTTGTAAAAATACAGAATGTTAAAAATAACTTTGTTAAGATTTAACTTGAATGAAAGATGAAGAAGTTAGAATATTTGATACTCTACAATTTAATAGAATGACTTTCCATTCATTGTCAAAGGACATAAAGAAAGTCAATAAGTTATTATTATTACAATAATAATATCCTTTATGTGACAGAGTTATATTAACTATAATTGTTTTATTTGTTATAATTTATTTCTAAGGTATCATGTTTTACTTGGTAATTGTAAAGTTGTTTCATGTTTATAACTTTTTAGATCGGGATCAATTACCTAATTTTAATCTATGACACCATTGTCTTAATTTACAGCCAATCAGCGTGGCTTCTCCTAATCACGTGACCATTGTTTTATTTTTTACCAAAGGAGAAAGCCACACAAATTCACAACGAAATTTTTTATCGAAAAAAAAGTATTTCCAGTTTGTTTCACGCAACTTAGGTAGGGTAACTCCTTTCTACCTTCGATGTGCTTAGTTTTAAGTGTGATTTGCTGGATATTTCTCCACAGGATAAAGGTTTTGATACGTTTCGATAAGTGACTTTGTTTGTTTACGTAAGGTGCGCGATCCGGTTTGAACCGGTTTGGGGAGAACTTGTGTCACAACATGGAAGAGCCGAATTTCCTTAGGATTTGTTTACTTGGACATTCGTTTGTAACTCGTTTACGGCGATATATGGACTCGCATCCAGATTTAATGAACTTAAAGTTGCATCAGGATTTTTACAGTGTTTCAGTGCGGGCCCGTGGTGGTCTACGGATCTCGAGTGTCAGTCGCTCGTTCCAGAAACTTCTTGACTTTTGATATGTTGTCGCACGTGTGTTTTATGCAGATTGGGGAAAACGACATTCTTTTGCATACCAATGAAATGATTGTACGTGACATTCGATCTTTAGCATCGTATCTACATTCCGGAATAGGCATACAAACAGTTAGTGCGGGTCAACCTCTGCGCCGCCAACCTTGGGCCTCGTCACCGGACTTCAACGAACGCATCATCGCCATCAATGTCATGCTCCGGGAACAGTGCTCAAACATTTCGGGTGTGCATTTCTGGCCTCATAGAGGCTTCTGGACAGATTTGACATTTCTGTGTCAGGATGGGGTTCATCTCCGATGCCCCTCCCAGACATCCCATGTTGTGACCACCTCTCCTATGCACCGGTTTTGGCGAAGTGTTCGCTCAGCTATCTTACAGCATAGGCACATTTCAGGCCAGTATCATTCTGCTTAAATTTGCTAGTCTGACCTTGGTTTCAATTGCTTTACATATACATAGCAAAATATTATACCTAAGTACAAAGAGTGATTTACTTGATATGTCCTAATGATTAAGAATTCACCCCAATATTCGGTGATTTACTAGTCACAAGTCATTGGGTGCATGCATTACATTTGTTTATGTCATAAACTTTAAGTTTTATTGCTGTACGTGCCTTATATAACTGATACATGATGATGATTAGTCAGTTAGTTTGTTTTTGGAGTAAATTTAATTCAGCTTTATAGATAAACTTGATTGGAGTAGGCATTTATTCACTCCTGTATATACACTTTGTAAGCAACTTCTCTTTGTATTGTGGGACCATACACATTACGGAATGCTTACTTTGGATGTTGGGGGACCATACGCTTCATCTTGTACGAGTATATTGTTGTATGTGCATTTTCCTTTGGTGCGGGATCATACCACATAAGACATGCTTATTTGGTTGTTGTATTGTGGGGCCATACACGTTACACAACTGTTTTCATGTACACTATTCTCAGTTGACTCTGTGGTGATGTTGCGGGACCATACGCATAATCATTTTATGACTGCACATGTATTAATTGTTTGTTACTGTTTAATGTTGCGGGGCCATACGCAACAACAAAGTAATATGATATAAACTATTTTATTTTCATATGCTTTTTTTCCTATATGAAAGATCAAGCACACTTTATTTCAATATTTGTTCATGTTGGTCTTAATCGTGTGTAGCATCCACATAAGACATTACTGTTTACTGAATATATTTCTGTGAATGGATATATTCATATTCAACTGTTGCGGGACCACGCGCAACATCTACCTAAATATCTCTATGAAGTATAGCTTCTTTTTGTCTTAGTATTAGTTTGTAATCTTCTACTATGTTAAGCTAGCCGAAAAATAATATCTTAAAAATGGGTCAGACTAGCTTTAAATTATCCTTTGGTGATCTATTTTCAGCTTTTATATTATTGGGTATGATAATAACATTTATATAATGTTTATCCCTTACCCTCTCATTAATCAAAATTAATATTTTGCAGCATTGAAGCTGTTTACTTTTTACATTTGTAATGTGTACATGGTCACATGTATCTAATGCTATATATGAGTTGCGTCAAGCGAAAAGGGACCTTCGTGACAAAATTTTCAAAAATCGTTTTTTCACCGATTCTGTAAGAGCTAGTTTTTCTGAATATTTTGATACCAAATTTTTTGTTGTATACCTTCTTAATTCTAATTAAAACTCAAAATGAAAGCAAAGCAATTTTAACAAGATAACGCTATAAAACGTTGAATAACGTCACATAACGTTATTGATATTTGGAACGTTATTGTTACTAAATAACACTTTTGTATTAGTCATAAATTATTTTTTCTGCATGAATTTAAGTTTTCAATGTCTCCCCCCCCCCAAAAAAAAAAAAATAGCAGCTATATGATCGTATACATAGTAAAATAGCGATAAGGCTGTTGGAAAAAAACCGACAATTTTTTCTACATGTATATGTTGGCCAATATTGAAATAATGAAGTAAGTTGTGCATTTTCAAAGAATATATTCAACGACATCATTTCATCTTTTTTCTACAACATGAATATAAGCATGCTTTAATCTCTGAAAAATTGGTATTTGAAAGGATCCTTCACAAGGGGGTAGACCGCTGACCATGTTTACAAAACCAAACAAGTTCCTACTCTGAAGTTATCTCGCAAGGCATTCGTAACAACACGGATATTTTCCACGGAAGAAATAACTTGTGTTCACAGAAATGACGGGGTATTTACGATTGCTTGCAAGGGACTAAAATGAAAAATTATGTTCATGTATTAAAGTCGTAAGGATAAATCCTGGTCAAAGTATTGTTTTTTTCCCTTTCGCCATAATCAGCAAACTTACCTCCACAAAAACAAACCTTTCCCAGTACCTACATGTACATGGTGTTTTTTTTTTTGGAAGAAGGATATGGAGATAACGAACAGTATTCAATCTCAAAGTCCATAAAACAATACAAAATGACATAGTTGTACATGTACTTCCCGGAACAATTGTTTTTAGGGGGGTGGGGTGAAGCTTTCAGACATTGTTATTTTCTTTTACTTATCAATTATATCACACTTCTTTCAAAATTGATGTCCTTTTATATATTTCAATTGAAAATTATATTAAAATGTGGAAAATTCCCCGATTCAAATTAGATTAAACGTTTTTGTTTACCCCCCCCCCCCCCACCCCCTGTAACGATGTTACTTGCCTATATGACAGTGATTTAAGATGCTAAAATCAAATAAAATATACCGTTACACATTGTGTCAATAATTATGACTTAACTATATGGGAAAACGTGGTGGGGTGGGTGGGGGGTTAGGCCTTCTTCAAAAATCAAAAATGAGCCCGGCACGTTGTACTTGCCATGGAACAAAGACACGTTACTTCGTTTGCAATTCTTTAAATTTTGTTAAAGATAAATATCGTATGTTGTACAATTTTTAAGGACAGATGATACAAACAAATAAATGGATGCCTGGATTGGTATATGTTTTTGGCCTAATGTCATTGCAAATGATACAAATAATAAATTTCTAGAATATAAATAAATTGTAAACCTTCTGTGATGTTCAAAAGTGTGCCCTTCTGAAACCATCCTTATTAATCTATACAAATATTTTTCACTTTAAATTCCATTTTTGTGCAAATTTTCAATAAAAAAATGAAAAACTACGCGGTGAAAGTTAATCATTTTATTCATTTAAACATGACCCAAGTTGTTATTTTCAAATTCTTTAACAAAAGTTTGTTTGTATCATCTGTCCTTAAATAGAAAATCTTGTATTTTATTCTCATGTTAAAATTATTAAGGAATTGAATTTGTTCAGCACAAAAATATACCGCTAAAATATCTAAATTATGTAGATATCTAGGCTTGATGCAAAACAATTAGTTGGACAACAATAAAAGTCAGACATTAAATTCATACTTTCAGAGTATACTAAAATCGTTAATACATGTATATAATTAACACATGTATAATTAACCTTTTCTTCTGTGCCATCCATTCACGTGTTAACTACGTTGATTCATGCAATATTTTATTGACCAAGTCAATGGTACCTGATGACATTCTAACTGTACAATCTAAACATTTGATACACAGTTACATGTATACATGTACATGTAAATAATCAGTTTAATTCATATTCAGCTGTATCAAAGATAGAACAAGGCAATGTATGTTTAAATTGTGTAAAACGCATTGGTCTCATCGCCTGAATATCCAAATCATATATTATACGTATACACGCTGCCATCGGAGGAAATTTCTTTAGATTTATTCTCAACATTATTAGCTCACCTGAGCCGAAGGCTCAAGTGAGCTTTTCTGATCAAAATTTGTCCGTCGTCTGTCGTTGTCGTTGGCGTTGTCGTTGTTGTTGTTGTCGTCGTTGTAAACTTTTCACATTTTCGACTTCTTCTCAAGAACCGCTGGACCAATTTCAACCAAACTTGCTACAAAGTATCCTTGCGTGAAGGGGATTCAAGTTTGTTCAAATGAAGGGCCACGCCCTTTTCCAAGGGGAGATAATCATGAATTTGTTAAAAATTAATGGCATTTTTAAAAAATCTTCTTCTCCAGAACCGCTGGGCCAGGAAAGATGAAACTCATATGAAAGCATCCTCAGGTAGTGTAGATTCAAGTTTGTTCAAATCATGACCCCCGGGGCAAGGGTGGCGCCAAAATGGCCGACCCAAGTTTTACATAGGAATATATAGGAAAAATCTTTAAAAATCTTCTACTCCAGAACCACTGGGCCAGGAAAGATGAAACTCATGTGGAATCATCCTCAGGTAGTGTAGATTTAAGTTTGTACAAATCATGCCCCCCGGGGCAAGGGTGGGGCCAAAATGGCCGACCCAAGTTTTACATAGGAAGATATAGGAAAAATCTTTAAAAATCTTCTTCTCCAGAACCACTGGGCCAGGAAAGATGAAACTCATGTGGAATCATCCTCATGTAGTTTAAATTCAAATTTGTTCAAATCATGCCCCCCGGGGCAAGGGTGGGGCCAAAATGGCCGACCCAAGTTTTACATAGGGATATATAGGGAAACCTTTTAAAATCTTCTTTGCAAGTACTTCAAAGCTATGATTAGTGATATTTATAAGGAATCATCCTCAGGTAGTGTAGATTCTAGTTTGTTCAAATAATGAACGCCTGGGGGGGGGGGTAAATTCAAGCCTGATGTGCTCAGGTGAGCGCTGTGGCCCCTGGGCCTCTTGTTTTGTAATAGATAGATCATTATGCATTTGTACAATCGGCAACCCTCGGCTGACTCTGCTTCACTGCATTCAAACAGATGCGAGCCATCCGAGAAGCTCCGAGTGATATAAAAAAAAAAGAAAAGAATTAAAGAAAGAAAAAAAATTATAGTCACGAATTAATGATGATTATAGGATATTATTTACAAAACTTAGTATTTTTTTTTCAAACCCACCTTTTTATTCTTATAGTCAGGTTGTAACAGGATCAAACTTTCTCTCATACATAATTGAAAAAATATATATATACAGAATGTATATCTTTTTTAAAATCAAATGCAGTAAACAGACTCAAAGAAAGAACCTTCACTTGTTATAAAAGTACGTTATTTTACTGTCTGGGATTAAAAAAAAGGAGTCATCAGTCAATATTATTAACAGGTCACAACATGCACGAGCGTAAATAATCATTGATTTCACAATCGCAGGGTAAATTGAGATAGGTCTACGGCAACATCAACAAAGGGGTTGCACAACTTGTCTTCCAAATATGAAATTCTTTTAATCTTCTGCAAATACATCTACAGTGTATGAGATAGAAAACGGAAGTATTGAGATACTGTTTGAAAAACATAATAATTTACCACCACTTGACTGATGATGTGAATTACAAGACAATTAATGATCTGGCACTTAATTAATTGATCAAATATAGGAGCGTTCTTTTTAGAGAAGGGGGGGGGGGGAGGAGGGTGCATATGCCATTGTATTTTCAAAGTGTCTATGGTCAAAATAAAAAAGAAATTAATAGTAAATTAATACGTAAAAATGAAAACGAACAAGCAAAATCGAAACAACAACAACAAGAAAAAAAAAAGAAAATTAAAAAGAAAAAAATAAAGAAAATCAAGAGAGAGAATAACGAAAAAAAATCTGAATAAATCCTTGAAAAGATTCCCTTTCCGTAGTTATATAAAACGAACATAAACACATCTAAAAAAAAAAAAGTGCACGCATGCGAGGGTGTGTGTGTGTGTGTGGGGGGGGGTAATCAAACCATTTAATTATATAATATTATGCTAGACTATAAGCTCAAATCAAAATGTCTGGAACTACTCTGTTTGCCTTAAATAAAACTAGTAAACTTCAAATCAGAAAATAAAACTAATGTACATTACTCTGATTTTAAATCATCGCCCTTACTTTTCGACTTGAAGTTAAAAACATCAGCTTATCTCAAACATGTCTTCGGTCCTATAACACACCTGGCCGTGCCAAAGTTAACATGTTTAGCTCTAATTTATTTCAATAAATTTAGGCAATTAATACAAGACCTCCAAATAGTTTTGAAAATGACCACTGTTGATTATCTTCACATTTTATTACGTCAGTTTTCAAACCTCAGTGTTGCGCCACAGGTGACGGTGTTGATGAGGAGATACAAAAGTCCGTATGGTTTTCGCTGCTTCATCCTTTATGTCATTGCTACAGTTTCCTAGCAGTGCATTCATGTTTTTTCCTACTATATGTATTGAGAAAATGCTATTGAAACTATGCTAATATCAGTAACTTGATTCGATTACTTAATCTCTGATAACAAACTTTGGGCATTGAGTCGCCAACTCTCGGGCCTTTCTGACTACCTGGAATGTGTAATATGTAACCCCCACCCCACACCAAAAAGAAAAAAAAAAAAAAAAAAAAAAAAAAAAATTGAAAAAATAAATGCAAGAGACCACTTATCTGTACATAGAGTCTGGAGCTCAGCCGGAAAGGTCAAAGCCGCGAAATCTTGTCTTCACAGATTACTGAGGTAAAAACGTACATGGATTTGTTCATAGAAATTTTTCACTTCTCATGAATAAGGCCATTCATGAACTATCAAAAATTAAATTAGTTAAAAAAACTTTTTCGGAAAAATTACCAGTAAATCTATAAATTGAGGACATTAAACAATTTTTTTCGGACAGTTATAGGCGTGTCTTTTTTTTAACATTAGTATTACGCAAATAAATGTTTGTTTTGCTTTATCGTATGATTTTTTTTTATCGACAAACGCACCGGCGCGACGTCACGTCTTTGAAGCGCTATTGTGACGTAATTACGCTTATGTCACGAAGGTCCCTTTTCGCTTGACGCAACTCATATAGATATATACATGTGTATATAAAAATTTATAAAGTTGTTCTGCTGGGGCAGTTTGGACATTTAAGAATTATTTCATGAAATATTCTTTAATTGCTTTCATTATGTTTTTTTGTTCAAGTGTACAGCCATGCCTCCAAAGAGGGGACAGAAGTCCTCCGCTCCCACAACCACCAAAAGGCGGAAGACAATCCAACCAACTGGCACAGATGTAAGTGAAGCCGTAACACTACAACTGCCACCTGTGGAACCACCTGTGCAAAATGAAATCTTAAATATCAACTATGACAAGTTAGCTACAGCTATTCTAAAACAATCACATGCACACAATGGACTAAGTCTTCAACCTCAAGAGGCCTCTTCAGTGCCAGCAGCTACTTCTCAATCATCTGACCCATTACGAAAATCTACAGCAGATCCACAATCATCTTCAGTACCAGGTCCTGCATCTCAACAACCTTCAGCTCAGCAACTTTCAGCTCAGCAGCCGACAAGCAGTGTTTCAAGTTCAACACCAGTTTTGGGGACTCTGTTAGATTAAGTTTTTGCAGGTGAGCCAGCAAGGGCTTCTGATCTTCCTTACTCATCTACTATCGTTAGTGATGGCATTCCCCTTGGGTCTTCAGTTTCTAGCAAACCTAAGTCAAAAATTTAGAATAATGAATTCATTGATTTCCTATTCATGCAAAATACCAGAGAAGAACTTTTGAGTGTTTCAATTTCCATCAAATTACACCAAAGTCCAAAATTGAAAAGCCCCATATCTATCTCTCAATGGACGGATGCCTTCTTTGTGTTTTTGGCAGTTTACATAGAAAAATACCCTGCTGTAGCCCCCAATCTTTTGAAATATGGGCACATGGTAAGAGAAATCCAACAACTTCGTGGGGACAATGCATTTCGCTCATACGATGAGCAGTTTAGGAAACTAAAAGAGAGTGTTAATGTACCATGGCAACAACCTATTCAGGAGTTAAGGCAGCCACACTATCAAAAGCTTTCCCTGTCAAACAATTCAACAATCAAACCCAGCCCTTTCGAGTTAGGTTTTGTTTCCAATACAATAGAGGAGAACGTTGTAGTAAAAACCCCTGCCCCTTTCGGCACATCTGCATGCAATGTAAAGGATACCACCCCAAGTCTAAATGCACGGATTCAACTAAATCCAGCATGCAGAATTCCCAACCAAAAGCTCCCAACTCCAATCAAAATAAAAAATCTACTTGAAATTCTGCAAGGCCATGACAAGGACAAACTCTCAGTTATCAAAAATGGATTCACCTATGGTTTTCACTTAGGCTGTAAAGGCATGCCAGTTTCAACAATATCAAGGAATCATAGAAGTGCACTCGAACATCCTTCTGTTATTCAGGAATTTATTAATTGTGGTATAGAATCGGGGCGAATAGCTGGGCCCTTCCCCTCTCCACCATTTCCCCAGTTTGTGTCTTCTCCTTTAGGTGTTATACCTAAATCAGTACCTGGTAAATTCCGTGTAATCCATGATCTCTCTTTCCCAAAACATAACTCTGTAAATTCTATGATACCTGAAGAAAATTCAAAAGAAAAGTATGACTCTTTAGATGTTGTAACAGACCAACTTAGAGAATTTGGTCACGGCGCATTAATGGCTAAGACAGACACTCAAGATGCCTTCCGCATAATTCCAATTCATCCTGATGATTACAAACTCTTAGGATTTTCTTGGAACAATAGGTTCTACCATGATAAGTTTCTACCAATGGTGGATCCAATTTGCAATTGGATTGTGGCGTTTATTTTCTTTTTACCCACCCTTTCTTGATGACAGGCATATCAGTGCCAGCTTTATGATATATGTAATTTTAGGGGGTCAGATTGCATAATATGTTACCAAAGATTTTTGTATTCTTTCAAAGTTTGTTCTAGTCTTGTCTGACCCCCTTATAATATGTTTATATTTTGTTTTGCGTAATTTACTTCAATAAATGACATTTTTCACTTTCACTACTGTTGTTATTTTAATTTTAATCCATCAAAAACTAGCTCAGTTGACTTGGCTTCGGTCTTGCATAATAACAGAGGAACATAGATAAGTTATTATTATTACAATAATAATATCCTTAATGTGACAGAGTTATATTAACTATAATTGTTTTATTTATTATAATTTATTTCTAAGGTATCATGTTTTACTTGGCAATTGTAAAGTTGTTTCATGTTTATAACTTTTTAGATCGGGATCAATTGCCTAATTTTAATTTATGACACAATTGACTTAATTTACAGCCAATCAGCGTGGCTTCTCCTAATCACGTGACCATTGTTTTATTTTTTACCAAAGGAGAAAGCCACACAAATTTACAAGGAATTTTTTTATCGAAAAACCCTCCATCCATCCCCCTCTCTTCCACCGTCTTATATTATATTTGTTATATATGTACTTATATTAGTGTTCATATTTATTTGTTTGGCGTTTATTTTCTTTTTACCCACCCTTTTTTGATGACAAGCATATCAGTGCCTGCTTTATGATATATGTAATTTTAGGGGGTCAGATTGCATAATATGTTACCACAGATTTTTGTATTCTTTCTAAGTTTGCTCTAGTCTTGTCTGACCCCCTTATAATTTGTTTATATTTTGTTTTGCGTCATTTACTTCAATAAATGACAATTTTTCACTTTCACTACTGTTGTTATTTTAATTTTAATCCATCAAAAAACTAGCTCAGTTGACTTGGCTTCGGTCTTGCATAATAACAGAGGAACATAAATACATTTTTGTCAACATCTTTTTATCTGTGTGCAGACTATAAGCAGTGCATGTATTTATCAAAGAAGGTAAATGTTTATTAAAAAGTTTTAAAACGTTGAATATTACTGGGTTTGTAATTACACATGAAGTCAATTTATTTCATATATATTTTTATTTATAGTGTGTCATAGAAAACAGACGAGATATACTCTATAAAGAATTTTCATACAAGAGCCCTATATCTAAAAAAAACACCAGAAGGTCTTATTTTATGAATTATTTGGGGATTTTTTTTCGCTCTCTCACAATGAAGAATTTGAATGTTATTGGAAAAATGTTATGTATATAATGATGATTTCTAATTTTGAGCGTTGGATTTTCACGTGTTTGACCCGGTTTCGATTCCCGTACTATTTGAATCACTTTCGAGCTTTATTTTGAAATTAAAGTGTGTGAGACCGTTGAACATTCACTGGCAATTTCGGAAATATGCAGCTATATAATTGATATTTATGTTACAATCAAATAATATATTTGATTCATTGTATTGTGTTTTACGTCCAATTTGAGAATTTTCACATTCGTAGAGAGACATCACCATATACCGGTGAATGACTTAAAACTGAGAACTTTACTCTGCATTATCTTTATTTATATGCCTTATTATTTCTTTTATCAAGGAATCTCAAAATTGGAGACCATATATGTGTTGATGGTAAATTCAAATGTTGTGGATATCAGCACCATGGAATTTACGTTGGAGACTGTACTGTCATTCATTTTTCTGGGTGTTTTGGGAAAAATGCAAAGATCAAAGATACCGATATTAATATTTTTGCAAGAGAAGGCAAAAGGGAAATTACAAGATTTCAATACATAAACTGCAAGCCTCCAGAAGACGTCGTCAAAGTTGCAAGAGAATTTTGCAATGGTTCGAGAATTTGGGGAAAGTTCGATTTGGTGAAAAATAACTGTGAGCATTTTGCCACTTTTTGTAAAACAGGAAACGCAATATCAGAGCAATCTGAACGGCACATCGAGAAATGTCTACATAATCTGCGCTACAAATGGTTTTCTGATACAGTTATGTACTCTTCGTCTTGTTGTCTTTGAATGTTCAGGTTAATGACTTGCTGATATAAAAATATATAAGGTGATTGTAAAGTGATTTTTTAAATGAACAGCCACGGACATTATTTTGCAATTATTGAATGCTTTATTACTCTCTGTATTGCTGAATGTTCTATCTTGATTCTTTCATATTTCTGAACTTTACCCCGTGGGGATCCGGGTTAGAATAGGTCCTTAGTACCCCCTTGCTTGTCGTAAAAGGCGACTAAATGGGAAGGTCCTTCGGATGAGACCGTATAAAACGAGGCCCGGTGTCACAGCAGGTGTGGCACGATAAAGATCCCTCCCTGCTCAATGGCCCTGAGTGCCGAGCAAAGGCCCAAATTTGCAGCCCTTCACCGGCAATGGTGACGTCTCCATATCAGTGAAATATTCTGGAGAAGGACGTTAAACAGTTTACAAGCAATCAATCAATATTTCTGAACTTTTCTCCAGTATTTATATAAGTAACTGTCGTCAAACAAATGGTCATTAAGGTCAAATTTCACAAATGCCCTATCTGGAAAATTTTGATAGCCTGACACTTTCTGAATGAAAATATCCATAACTTTAAAAAAAAATATCGCACTTTTTCAATATTAAATGAACATTTAAGTAAGCAACTTCAAAATGACAATGACGTTATTCAACGAAAACATAAGGACGTCGCTTGTGTCAAATTTAGTTTCCAAACATTCTTAAAATTATCTAAATAAGTAAAAAAAAAACCCTTATTGATCGCCTTGACAAATATAAATATTTTTTTTCTTACATTGTTCTAGTAAACTTGATAGGATAAGATTATATATTCTTTATTTCCTCCATAATGGAGAGTTTGTATAAACAGATAATTAATTCGTGTAACAACACAATATAAAACAGAAAACAAATTTATATATGTGCAATATTCTGCTTGAGGATTACAGGTTACGACAATCTATTGCAAAAAGACTTTTATTTTATAAACTGTTAAGGCAACAGTTATCATAATACAACTCCATTTTGTAAATTATAATAAAATTATGTTTTCAAAACTTGTGCCTTTACCACATTCCTTTAAAGAAAAAAAAACTGTAGTTCAGCATCTAGATTCTCAAACAAAACATACTCATTTACATCTAAGTATATCTAAAGTGCCCTCAAACATAGTTTCCCCATCCTCTAATAGTGTAAAACAACTTAACACTGAGTGCATATCATAGTTACTTGCAATTGTTACCTTATTGCAAAATTTACAAACAATTTCTTTGAATGAAACCTGTTTAAAAAAATCGATTAATAATCTTTTTAAAGGATCTTCTCTAGCAATCTGTTACAATTTATTTGGATTCAACGTAGTATGCATTTTCCTGAAAAAATACATGTCAGGATCTCAGATCTAGAATCAGTCTGAGGAGCACGCCATTGTTTTTCTCTACATCCATATTGTTTGGATAAGCATTTTTGAACTTCCTTTTAAACTCACCTAAGCTGAAGTTCAATTAAGCATTTCTGATCACATTTTGTCCGTCGTCCGTCCGTCTATCTGTCCGTATGTAAACTTTTCGCATTTCCGACTTATCATGAACCACTGCGCCAATTTAAATAAAACTTATTACAAAGCAACCTTAGGTAAAGGGGAGTAAAAATAAATGGCTCAGTCCCCTCACGAGAGGAGATAGTCAAGAAGAGACAAAAATATGGTGGGGTCATTAAAAAAATCTTCTCAAAAACCACTTGGCCAGAAAAGCTAAAATTATGTGGAAGCATAAAAACATCCTTGGGTAGTGCACTTATACAATGCTCAAACCATGACCCCCAGGGGTAGTGCAGGACTGCAATAGGAACTCCAAGCTATATATTGAAATATTTTGAAAAAAATCTTTAAAATCAAGAACTTCTAGGCTAGACAATCAAATCATGACCTTCGGGGGTAGGGCGGGGCTGCAATAGGAACACCAAGTGTATCAATGAAATTTATATTGATTTATTGCATGTTGTTTAACGTCTCTCTCGAGAAATTTTTTACTCATATGTAGACCTCACTGTATGCCGGTGAAGGGCTTAAAATTTAGATCTATACTCGGCACCCAGGATCTTTGAGCAGTGAGGGTTCTTTATCGTGCCAACACCTACCATGACACGGGACCTATGTTTTAAAGGTTTAAGCCGAAAGACCCGTGACTTTCAATTTTAGTGTCGAGCGCTTGGAGAAAAAACAGACACCTCCTATTATTACGTCTAAGGTATGACGCGACGCCGCGAATGTGAATCGAACTCGGGCCTCCCGATCAAGATGAGATATATAGGAAAAATCTTCGAAAATCTTCTTCTCAAAAACTAGCGGGCCAGAAAAACTGAAATTAATGTGGAAGCATTCTGGGGTACTGTAGATTCTGTACAAACCCTGACCCCCCCCCCCCCCCCCGGAAGAGGGGGGTAGGTGGGGCTGCAATAGAAAATATAATTTTACATTGAAATACATAGGAATAATCTTTAAAAATCTTTTTTTTCAAGAAGTACTAGACCAGAAAGGCTGAAACATTAGGGGAAGCATCCTTGGGTAGTGTAGATTCTAGCTTGTACCAACCATAACCCCCGGGTCATAATACGTATTACATGGGAAGGGGTCATCTGGAAAAGAAGAGCAATAATTATTGTCCATGGGCCTCTTATTACTGTATATAATGCTACAATTGTTTTCAAACATATCTAAGAGCTTGCTTATACTTGCTATCAGATTGTAACATGTTTTTTATTGCAATTTTTTAGATACATGAATATCAGAAATAAACGTATATGAATATCAGAAATTAATTTATAGATCTGATAGAGTACAGGGATTTGTTCTGGCCTATGGAGTCTACCTAGGAAAAGTTAGCAACATATATCATTATTAAATGATCAGGAATTTTGGTGCTCTCTGATTGGTCTAGACGCTCTTTTCTGAGGTGTAACTCAGAGTGATAAATAATAAATAATCATAACTCAAGTATTGCTTCTTAATTATTTTGGAAAAAAACTTTGATTTAAGGTTTTTAAAACACGCGTCTTTATTTCTGCCGATGACGCAATCTGTGCGTATCTGAGAGATTTGAGATCACGTGACAAAAGCAATCCCATCTTTTGACTAAATCGTATGTTAAGGGTTCATGAGGAGAGTAGCGTTTCAGAAACCCTTGGCTAGCGAAGCTGGCTAAAGGAATACATGGAATATGCACATCACCAACTAAAAGTCCAATGCCATTTTTGCATACCGGTATCTCATATAATAAATCAGCAGCATACAGTTGTTTGGCCAGTTCCGAAAAAGAAACCGATTCGGCGGTGCTATAAAAATACTAGACAAAATTGCAAAATCTAAGTGTTTTGTCAAGGTTGTTCGTTGACTTGTGGAATTAAATATTGTTCCACAAAAGTTCAGCCTTCCCTCCAAAATTGTTTTCGCAAGTTACCATAGGTGTTTATTTTACCAGTTATGAATAAGCCGACGAGTTCCGGATAGGCTAGAGATTCTTATTCAATTAAACCTTAAATTAAAAATTATACGTCCCAGACGTTATCCATTGACATGTCTAAGAAAAGTTAAATTAATTGCTTACCAATAAATTATTTGTATTTCAAAACGTTGAAGATAAAATAGAGGTACTGTGGGCACTGGGCTCATTTTAATTAATGATATCCCGTTTATGATTATTTATGACAAAGTCCATGATTCGCTCTGGGAGAACCGAAATAAGTGTCAGATCAAAAAGTAAAATAAAAGGTGACAATGTCACAATATATTAAATAATCTGTGAAAGTATATCATTAAATCTCATTCAGTGGTATAGGAGGTCAGAATTATATTCTTGCCGTACATTACACTCAAAAGGTCATTTGTGACGCGCAAAGCAAAAATCTCCCTTATCTCTATTATGACGTAACGTCAAAAGAAGCGTCTAAGGTCAACAGGGTAAAAGCGACGTAAAAACGCCTCCTCCAGAGAATTGAGAATTTCTCCACAACAGAACAAGGACATTTTGTTTTATTCAGATGCTAGAAGGAAGATTCTTGGGTGTGGTTTGATCATGTTGATGTAGTTCATTCTTTAAGGAGTAAGTCTCCGTCAAGTGTCTGTGTGATATTTCCTTTTCACAATTAAGTGTACATGTATATTATCAAAGATGTTCAGTGTTTTGGTTAATAATTCCTGAAAGCCCGTTTTTAAAATGAAGTATTTGCCCTCTCCCTATACGGGTTAAACTAATTGCGTCGGTAGGTAGGTCGAAATTTTTTTGTCAGAAATTTTCGATGTTAAATAAAATTGAAGGCATTTCTGAAATAAAAAAATAGTTGGATGAGAAAATTCCGGAATGTATATTCTGGAGGTTTTAAAAAGATTAAGGTCGATTTATCTGAGAAGGTCAAACAAACAAGTATATTTATAGTATTTTTTTTTTATTTAATGTCCAGCTGTTCAATCGAACGTGATGCTCATGCAAGAAAAATTAAACAGAAGCATTAAACCAAGAAATCTTGTACGATAATGAAATGTAAAATTAGGCGAATTTATATCTCTTTGATGCATGTGATTGTGACATAGATAACCCAATTATGCAATAAAAAGTGAATTCTTTATCCAACCAAATACCGCGATATAACCAGAATAAAATTATAGAAGTATATAATTACATCTTTTCTCTTCCGTAGATGATGTAAGTTAGAAAAATGCATCAATTTTATTGCTCCTTTCTGTGCAAGTAATAAGATCTGTACATAGCCTTTGAAAGCTTGCTTAGGAGATTGAAAAATACAGTAGTTAAGTTTAGGGAAAAAAATGTTATTCTCTATATTTACATTTGCAAATGTTTTCTTTTATATAACACTATTGAAAGCAAGCGTTTTTATAACTGTATAATTCCAATCTTCATTTTATCTATTGATTTCCTGTGTTTTGATTGGACGGGAACACGTTCCAGAAAATTTTTACACATCGATAAATTCTTTCAATCAGAACTACTTGATGACACTACTAGGTTATCGTATAAACAATGAAAACAGTTATTTCTGGGTCTGATCTGGCTAAATAATAAATACAAGAAACTTTAAATTTAATTAGGGCATAAACAAAACTGGCAACATACTAGACTGACTAACTGATGGACGCCGTGAAAATGTTTATATTTCACTGTCCGATCACGAGTGTGAATTTTAAAAATCGCTGTCTCAACGTTCATACGTAGAAATTAAGCTCATTTTGTATCGTTTTGACTTGAAAAAGAAACGTACCCCTCAAACTCTTGCCCTATAAGCATTAAATTCATATTATTTTTCTATATTGTTCCTCAATATTTGAATAAACAAGTGCAAATTGAAGGCGTCGTCGGTCTGCAAGTTTCGCTATGAGAGTTGTTGTTTATGTTAACATGCATATAGCCATAGTCAAAGACGAACTATTCTGAAGCAACAGAGGGAGAGGTATTACCTAACATTACGCGTATACCATGTAGTCTGTGTATATCGAAAGTGGGGTGGTTTCCTTTGGGGTAGGTGACCTGCAGCAACGAGCATTGGTGCCCGCTAAATTTGGAAATCTATAGTCCGTTCTTTTACCAAGACATGCATTATTTCAATAATCTTATGTTATGTTTTCAATTTCTATTTTTAACATTTTTATATTTGCCTGCCTTAATTCAGAATAACTATCTTAAGCATTCTTCGAGATAAACAAATAAAAGCTTTGCAAAATAAATATTTCCCTACCCGATGCGCTCAATAAATTTTAGACAAGACATAAACAGACTATAGTTTGGGTGTAAATCAGAATACAAATTGATTTACAGATTGATAGAAACATGACTGTATAAACTAAATTAAGGTGTATTTTGAAAAATATAACTGTTTTAGATATTGAATTAAAAAATGAATTTTAATAGTTTATGAGACACAATTATGTATTCAACGTAATAAGAAGTAAACCAAATACATGTATTTAAACATTGAAGTTATAGTAATTTTGAGTCATCTTAAAAAATTCATTTCAGTTCAAAATTTTAATTTGTAAAAATTAGTATTTATTTCTGTTTTCTATTATAACCATAACGACATTTATGTCTTTTAATTATCTGAAAAATATTTACATATATAGATTAATAGATATGTGTAATTTCAGGGACCTATATACTATATAGAATATAGGTCCCTGGTAATTTAGAATAAAATTCACTATTACATGACATTTGTTGCATCGTTTATTTCTTTGGTTGGAACTTCTACAGTACGTTAAATTACAATGCCGTAACCCCGTGGTCAGGACACGGGCACAGACAGATAGTGTTATGTAACTGGTACTTATGGGTACTAGAGATGTCGGACTATAACAGAGTCGGACGATCTCACGTAATCGTACTTATACACACGAGTCATTTAATTACGCTGATTATTAAATGAAACAAGAGGTACACGGTTAATATTAATATTCAAGGGTAAAACAAAATAGACAAGTTTATAATGAAAGGAATGAAGTAAACGTATACATGTAATCCTTGTATATATAAGAAAGAAAGCGGACAGTTTTTAAAATTTTCTTAATAATTTCAAGCCGACCCAGCCATATCATGCTTATTATTGTTTTTAATTTTAACTGGACAACGTTTTGTAATTAAATGTATATTTTAAATGAAAAATACAATTATATATTTGTATTATTTTGAAGCGTTAAATGTAAACTTATTAATCTGTATGATTGTATGATCGTCTGAATCAATGAAATAAACATTTAACACCCACCCCCCCCCATTCATAGAATATTTTTAAAATATTAATTCAGGTAAGGATAATTTCACACACCGTAAATATAGCAGTATGCAGTGAACTAGTTTACGTTCATATATACACATCAAAATACAAACATAAACAAGCTTAAAAAATAATCAATTCATGTCAAGACATATTTTGGCATGTGCATTTTTATATATTTTTATACATCCAGTACGTACTTGTTCCTGCCGACAAAGCAGGTAACAACATTGTCTTCGTTTGTAAGGCTCATTATATAAATTGCATTCTAGAAGAACTTGGATTTAATTCTACAAGTGGTAATCCTACTTATACATATACTTCTCTTTCTAAGGAAGAAATTCTTCAGAATCACCTGTCAGTATTGAATACTTTTAATATTCCACAGAGCCAAAATGAATTTGAACTACCTTATATATATTGGATTCCGAAACTTCATAAGAGTCCTTACAAACAAAGATACATTGCAGGTTCCAGTAAATGTTCAACCAGGCCTCTTTAGTTACTTCTCACTAAAATATTGACAGTAGTGAAGGAAAAACTTCAAGAGTACTGTACAACTATAAATTCAAGAAGTGGTGTAAATCAGATGTGGATACTTAAAGATTCTAAAGAACTTTTGGACAATTTGAAATCACAAGACTTTACAAAAATCAACAGCATAAAAACTTACGACTTTTCAACTTTATACACAACAATTCCCCACGACAAATTAAAATCCAGGCTTTTTGATATCATTGACAGCTGCTTCTTCAACAAAAATGGAACTCGTAAGTTTACTTACCTCGTCATTGGTCATTTGAAAAATTATTTTGTTAAAACAGATTCTGATTGCACACATAAGTACTCTGAAGTTGACATCAAGAAAATGCTTGAGTTTCTGATTGACAATATCTATGTGGTTTTTGGAGACCAGGTATTCCAACAATCTATTGGAATTCCCATGGGTACAAATTGCGCTCCGTTATTAGCAGACTTATTTTTATATTCATATGAAGCAGAATTTATGCAAAATCTTTTACGTGAAAAGAAGAAAACACTTGCTGTGGCCTTCAACTCGACATTTAGATATATAGACGACGTATTGTCTATTAATAATGATAATTTTCATTCCTACGTCGACACGATATATCCTGGTGAGCTTGAAATAAAAGATACCACAGAGTCCGACACTTCTGCTTCATACTTGGATATTTTACTTGAAAAAGACACTAATGGTAATCTAACAACCAAGCTATATGATAAACGTGATGACTTTAACTTTTCTATCGTCAACTTCCCTTACTTATGCAGCAATATACCCTCATCACCTGCATACAGAGTATCTATATCTCAGTTGATTCGATATGCAAGAGCATGCTCTACGTATGAACAATTTCTTAAACGAGGTAAATTATTGACAAGCAAGTTGATGAAACAAGAATATCAACAGTCTCGTTTGAAGTCATCATTTCGTAAATTCTATGGTCGATACAATGACCTTGTCAGCAAATACAGTTTATCATT
Organism: Saccostrea cuccullata; assembly: GCF_032062105.1. NCBI lineage: Eukaryota > Metazoa > Mollusca > Bivalvia > Ostreida > Ostreidae > Saccostrea > Saccostrea cuccullata. The sequence goes on along the minus strand of NW_026921425.1, from coordinate 119,366 downwards.
GAATGATATGCTGACTGACGTTTTTCATACCAATTTTTAGTCCATTATTTATACACTGAATTGACCACGGATTTTTTCCGTTATATCCTGATTATGACAACGAGCACACGGCGGGTGTGACCGGTCAGCAGGGGATGCTTACTCCTCCATGGCACCTGATCCCACCTCTGATGTTTCGGGGGTCCGTGTTTGCTCTGCTCTTATTTTGTATATTTGTTTAATGGACGTTGAGATTGAATACTGTTCGTTATTTCCATATCCTTCATTTACACGTATCTGCATTCATTAAAACATTGTAAATATATGCACATTATAATTTAAACACCGAACCTGCTAACACTTATGCACACCCAATATGTTTGTTGCGTATCTTTGAAGAATTATACTTTTTGGGAATAAAGATTAGAAAAATATTAAAATACGGCAGATGAAAAACGAAAGTGAAATAGAAGTTAAAGCGATGCATTCATCAATATCTTAAATACAAGATACTCAAAATATATTTGACTTTCTTAAACAAGAGAACAGTTAACTTTGAATTCTTCATTTGAAATAATAGATGTACAAATTATAAGATATTTTTTTATCTTTCCACCGACGTCTTATTTAAAAAAAAATTATGTAACATTTCTATATTTATCGTTATGTTTTTTATATGAACAGAGAATCATACAGAGAACAACCAGGTATTTTATATTTCTAGGTTTAATCTTAACAACGGCACCTTACAACGTCACGGTAAACTCGTGGGCCCGCGATCACCGCGTTGAGAAAACCGTGACGGTGTATCGCGGAAAAGATTAAAACACCATCGCAGGGTCGCGGGAAAATACGGGATCCGCGTTGACCGTAGTGTATGCATCAATATGCCTTAATCACCTGCATACGGATTTTATATGTCTCAGTTGATTCGATACGCAAGAACATGCTTTGCGTCTGAACAATGTATAAAAAAGGTAAATTATCAACAAACAAGTTGAAAAAAACAAGAATATCAGAAGTCCCGTTCAAAGTCATCATTTTGTAAGTTCTATGGTCCATGCAATGATCTTGTAAGCAAATACAAATTGTCATTAAGTCAAATTTTAACTGAAGTTTTTCTTCAAGCTTTATTTTTAGTCCATTCATTATACACTAAATTGACGACAGAATTTTCCGTTTTTCCCGATAATGACTAGGAGCACACGGTAGTTGTGATAAGTCAGCAAGGGTTGCTCACTCCTCCATGGTAGCTGCTCCCATCTTAGATGTTTTGGGGGTGCATTTTGCTCCACTCCTATTTTGTACTGTTTTATTGACGTTGGTATTGAATATTGAATACTTTTCATTATTTCCATTATCATTCACTATAAAAGTAAGGGCAGTAGAAAATAATAAAAAGAAGATGTCATCTGGTGCATCATATTGATTGATTGATTGTATATTGTTTAATGTCCCTCTCGATATATTTCACTCATGTGGAGACGTCACCGTAGACCGGTGAAGGCCATTGGCCAGTGAATGATGTTGATTGTGCCAACGCCTGCCGCTGACACGGGGCCTCGGTTTTTAAGGTCTCATCCGAAGGACCCGCAACTTTCACTTCAAAGTGCCGAGCGCATGGCAAAGGAACAATCGCTACCCATTTTAACGACTAGGTCAGTCGCAGCCGAGATACGAACTCATGACCTCCCAATCACGGAGCGAGCGCTCTACCGACTGAGCTTCCCTGAACGATGGCTCATCATGAAGTTTAGTTGTTAGGTTACACTTAACGTTCGTTCTAGTATTTGAAGGTATATAAACACATTTAGGAATGGTTCATATACAATCAATTGGGATTCATAACCTTTAAATGTAGTTGATAATGGAATAACGCTACATTGATATGTTGAAAATAAAAAAAGTTAGAATTATGAGATGTATCATAAACTTTTGTTGTTAGGTTATTTTAAGCGTTGTACATGTACAATACACCCATTACTTCTATTTGACGAATTTTTTTTTTCAAAAGTACAGGAGAAAAAAATATTTCTATGTTGATAATAATGAATGATCCTTGTAAGAAAAATAGTAAGTTATGACATGTTTTCGTTAACTTTTGTGAAAAAAACCTTTATATTGATCTCTTGAGAGCCTACAATTTAATGTGTTATTGTGCTATCTAATTGCAGTAAACAAGTATATAACAGCCATATATAACAATAGTTTTCATTTTATTTATCTTTATAAGATTTAAGGTTTTCGTAAGTCTTTGAAAAGGTTTCCTTTTTTTTTGAGTTGACATTTGTGCCCTATCAAATGAAAAAAAAAATTATATTGTGTTGGAGATATAAGATTTTCTTGAATCAAGCCATAGACATGTTAGATACCAATGCTTATTGCCTTTACATGAAATAAGAAGTGATTGTGGTTTCTTGCAATGATAGCAGAAGTTTTTTTTACATGATGTTCTGTAGAATACCTGACGGAAATAGAAGACCAAAATACAAAATAATTTAAAAATTAACACAATTTCTCTGAATGCCTGGATACCAATCGTTTTAAACCTAAAGATATATTTCTTGATCAATTTGCAATAAGAAAATGCATTGCCAATATTCCGATTCGCTTTTTCTGCAAACATATTGGAAATTTTATAATTTTTTTTATATAATATAAATAAACTTTAATCTTTAACTTTAAAATAATTCTGTGGATACATATACGTAACTTTGGTGATTCAGAGATGTTTTTATGAGTATAATTTATTACTTGACTGCTAATTTTATAAAACCTGAGGATCGGTCTACATTAAAATTTATTTTGACATTATTTTTTTTAATCGCCAAAATATCTGTAACGACTGGTTTAAATTTTCTTTTCATTTTACATATTTCATTCTTGACCTTTTTGAATCAGTCTGTATATAATTTTGTAAAAATTGAATGTACAATCAATTGGGATACATAAACTTTAAATGCCTTCAGCCTCAGTCAACCAATACCTGACCAGGTCCGTTTAGTCACGAGTAGACCTAGTGAAAAGTCAATAATTGTATAATATTAAACACATTTGCAATAGATCAATTAAAAATGTTAAAATACGGCTCTTTCTCAAGTCAAATGTATTATTTTACAATTCTTTACAGGGGTCTGACAACCCATATTTCAAACTCAAACTATGTGGCGAAAAAAGTGTGGTTGCATTTTTTTCAAATTATAGAGAGAGATTTTGTATCTTAGAACAAAATATTTAAGTTTCAAAGAAAATGAATTTGAGAAAAAAATGTCCTATCTATTGTGTCTTACCTTAAAATCTGTTCTAGTTAAACATCTAATATGGAACGGAGATGTCGGACTCTCTTGTATTGTTTTTCGAGGTTAAACGAATATAAATTAAATAATGTAGGAATGAAAATGAATATTGATAACTGATAAAATTCCGTTGAGTTATCTTCTGGACTTAAAGACCCAAGCTAGGTATTTTTTCTCTTAATGTTTTATTTAAGTTCTTAGATAATTTTTTTTTATAAAAAAATTAGGACTTCAGTTAACAAAGGTTAATTTCCACTTTTGCGCACATTTTGTCCGCTCTATTATTTTGTCATCCAAAAAAAATTCCGTAAAAACATATGTACCTAACAATTGATCGTGGAAGCTAAATTGATATATTTTCCGTCTAGCCATTATACACTGTATTGCACAATGCTGATCTGCCCAAGTTTAAATCAAATTACATAGTTGGGTAGGGCTACCTTTTAAGGTGGCTCATTACATCCACAGTTTATTTTATATTTCAATACAGCAACATTTATAATGTAGATGTCAAATATCCAGATGGGGGTATTGATATCATAAATATTTTTTATAGAATTTTTTGGTTTTTGTTTTATTTTAGTGAAATGTTTTATTTCAGGTTTATTATTCACAGAATTTCAGAACTTTCAGTGTCAAATGATGGGCATCTTCTTAAGACAAGTACACAAAGTAAAAATACCTCATAATACCTGATAATAATTTTATTAGAAAAAATAATTTTCTCCTTAAAAACAAATTAATGTCATTATCTTGTAAATCTATGCATAAAACGTTTAAAAAGTGTGTTTTGAAGAGACAAGGAATGTATTTCAATGAATTACAAGTGTGAAATTGAATGAAGAATGTTTAAACGAATTGAAAAATCCAATTTAAAAAATATTTGGTATAAAAAGTCCACTTTCAAGAGTTATCTTTCCTAATTAGCCAAGACTCAAAACACTATGGAACGTTTGACATTACATCTGAAATTCATATTAAAGCTTTAAATTGCCAGAGTATACATTTAAATCAATAAAACAAATATGTAAATTAACACCAACACAGTAAATAGCGCAATGAAATAAATTTTTAATTTCAACAAGGTTGTAGATTTTAACTCGAATTTCTTCCATACATAAATGTCAGTGATTCATAGAGTTCACTACATGCATGGCTATGAAATTGACATTACTTGTTTGGCGAAGATTTGACTGTTGCTTTCTTTTGTTTCTGCCTAAAAGCAATTCTTCTTGGTTTATGCATAATGAATCCGTTACTTTGTTTTCACTGTTTACAACACCGCATGTTTCATATATTTTTAAAGGTCAGGGTCATATTATAGAGGTTCCTACACTACTCGTTCCCAGAGCTAACCGGCCGACACAATGGAGGTTTATTGTTTTGTGTAGTACGTCATCAAAAAGTGGTGTAATGAGCCTCCTTAAGGTTTGATAGTGGTTCAGGGTTCTCCATGATCTGTTTTACTGTGTTGCTCCCGACACAGTAAAATTATCTCCAACACGGTAACGGTTCAAATTTTATGCATGCAACACAGTAAAAATTTTGCCGACACAGTAAGATGTGTAATAATTAGAAAATCTAAACACACAAATTCTCTCTAAATGGTACTTTAATTAAACAATTATAACACCTTTCAATTATAAAAACTAGAGCACTTACACACTTGGGCCTCACCTAACATAATCAATTATCTCCTAGACCCACACCGGACTTTACGCATGACGGAACAAAGATAAATAATTTGTTTTCACACTTCCATGTAAGGGTCAATTGTTAGTTTCAATAAGAAACATTGTATTATTTTTAAAAAAAAAATATTTAAATATGTCTTTTCTATAGAGTCACGGCTCTAGAAGTACATGTATTTTAGCACTGTAAATCAGACACAACATCGTATCGAAGTCATTTAATTGATGAACATGTAGATAAATTGCTTAAAATTTTGAATATGTTCTAGGAATTCATAAAATATTTTACTGTTCTGAAGTTTCTTTTCTTTTTTTTTGTAATGTGATACCTTGATCAAGAAAAATGATAAATAATGTCGGCAAATTTACTTTCAAAAATGTAAAGTAGTAGTACGGCTGTATCGGTCAGAATTTCCTCTTCTTTTCAGAATGTGTTTTTACTTTTATCAGTATGTACGACCATACCATTTGTGTAACTAATTATAGCGATTTTTGAATAAGTGTGTTTATGTATTCTTTTGTAATTTTCATAAATAGCTATTTAGCTGCAAATTTGATCGCGAAAATACCGCAAAATTTTAGTTTTTCGCGTTAACTTTGCAACACAGTAACATTTCAAATGATGGAGAACCCTGGTGGTTACTAAGTAAGCTGAATAAAACTATCAATGTTTTCCTTAGCAAATCAAGCGTAATAATTTAACTGCTTAAAAGATGTATGTAACTATATTATTATCTATATTGTGTGAATATTTATATCGAAACCATCAATGAAGCGATTTAAATACATTTAAAGAAAAAGTATTAAGGAAATATTTCTGTAAGATTTGTTTTGTAGCTCAGCAAACATTTTTTTCATTTATATAAAAATGAGTTTTTTATGCGCATAGATTTCTCTCCTGTGACACATGAAGCGTTTTGGGGGCATTTCTCAACCCTACACATTGATTTCTCAAAGACAAAAAAAATGATTGGCTCCATTAAACTATCAAAGATAGTAAACATTAGTAACTTGTTAGCGTTTAGATTAAATTATATTTTTAAGACGGTAAAAAAGACATGAATTCACTCACTTACAAAGTTTTATCAATATTTATTTCAAAATTGATTACATTTAATTTGAAAATTTTACCCACTGGAGACTTTACTGACTAATCTAAATTGTACAAAGCCTAAACAACTTAACCCCATATTGAAGAACTTTTATTGAAGGAGAAATCATCTTGATTGTCATTTCGAAGTAATATTATTTTGAAGTAATATGCGAAATATTGTGTAGTAAAGGCAACAAATGGATACTATCAATATCATCCTACTATCAAATATTTTTTTAAAGATCAATATTATACTCAGAATATAATGTTAACCGTTATTTTAATAGAAAACCTGTGCGTTTCAAACTTTAAACGAATTGAAAGTTTTAGTGCATTATTTTTAAGATATATTTTTGCATAATAATACTTACAATACACAAACACATCCAAGAGTTGCTTCTTTGTATCAGAAACCCTTTCGCTCAAAATGTCAATGCAGATAATTCTTGTCATTGCCAAAATGGCCACCTGTTATACAGGAAGTTTATCTTAGTTCAAGGGTTTGTTTTTTTTTTGTGTTGGTGTTTGTTGTATTTTTGAAAGACTTTTTTCTAGCGTTGAGGGCTTTTCTGATTGTGTGGCGGTTTCTGTTGCTTCTTTGGTTCATAACTATTTCAGATACTAACCATAAACTTTCATAAGTGTAAATGTAATAAAATATATAAACTTTAAATTTTTAAAAAATGCTATTTTTATTTTGATCGATTTTTTTATAGAAAAAGTTTGTTCTTTGTCTTATAGGAAAATGGCGCTAATTTTAATGCTTTATTAATTTGGAAGATCAATGACTACTGAAATAATATATGATATAGCTCTAAAAAGGTTTGAAGCACATAGTTCAATCCAAATTTACGTTTCACGTCAGGTCTATTGTGAACAAAGAAGTCATAATTCGCATTATTTGTTGAATAATTGTTGATCACATGCTAAAAATCATACACTAAACACAAAACTTTAAATCTAAAATATATCTTATGTAAAACTTCAACATGGGTAAGACATGTGATACAACATATCAGAAGAATAAAAACACGATGAACAAAGTTTTGTAAGTCTTTCACTTTTCCTTCAGAAACTCAGTCGTACCTTTTGTGTTTTGATTTAATTCACTAATATCATGTTCTCAAAGATTAAAAGGGCACATTTCATTGACTTACGAGGGGGTATCAAAAGGTTCGTAGACTAGCACCGTAAAATTAAAACCTCTTGAGGTAAGTCAATGAATTTTAAAATATCTAGTGCATGTAAGGATCATCTTCTCTATCTATTTAATTCTCCACAAAACATGAATTTTATTTCTTAATAAAAATTAAAAAGAGAAATATATGGTAAGTGTCTCAATTGGCCCCTTTAAATGAGCATCTTAATTTTACTTTATAGATAGCTTTAACTTGTACAGCTTTATATGTGACCTTTATTGGTCATTTTCATTTTGATCCAAACACCGTTTTTTTTAAGTATGAAATCATAAAAATCAAGTTTTCCCGCCATTTTAGCATTTTTTGTATAAAACTGCTTATTTTCAAGCAGTTTTTCTTCCAGAAAATAAAGAGCGCAGCCTAGAACAAGATTTATATTTTACCAAGGATTTAGCTATCCAATACTGATAAGTGACAGAAAAATTATTCATGTTCTACACTGCGCTCTATGTTTCCCATAAGAAAAAACATGAAGAAAAAGGCATATTTTCGAGCTTTTTTGTGAGATAGCAAAAATAGCATCATTTTTCATGTCATTTACAGTTAGTGAGTGCATATAAATGTGAAAAATGTATTAGAACTAGTTCTAATATAATCTCGTCTTCAAAATAAATATCAATAAAACATATCTGTATGTCATTCTAAAATGTTGATTTTGAGGGGGCCAAAATTGGCTCTTATCATATATACTCCTTAGTAATAAGATTTTTCATAAGCAATATTATGTCCAGGTTGTGCAACCTCGAATACTACGTTTTTTTTCAACTTCAGTGTTACTGAATAAACGCTAATATTGAATATGAATATTTTACATCCAAAAATTCCAATTAATTCAGGTAGTGTGATGGGATATTGTTGTACCATAAAATATTGAATCTTTATCTCATTCTGAAAAAAAATTATGAAATGTTATCGTAATTTTACATGGTGTGTCAAAACAAAGGCCAAAATTTGTGGGGAAGGGCTTCCTTTTCCTAAATTCAATAAAGTTCTACCCCTGAAGAAACTGGTATAGACGTCGGAAATATTTAGACTTGCTTTGGAGAATTAAAATGCACCAAACGTACGCACTTGTTTGAAATCCCAAAAGAGATTAAGAAAGAAAAAGGATGCACAGTTAATGTTGATTTGAAGTAAAGGTGTGAAAAACCAATCAAGTCAAATCAAGTCAAATATGACGTTGATCATGTTTTGTAAGCATTAAACTTCAAATGTAAAATATGCTGGCATCATCAAGCAAAGATCTCTCCAAATATATAAATCCATTTCCAAGATTATATGCATTTAAAGCCGTTGTTTATGACTTTGTAATGTTATAAAACAAGACGGGTTTAAGTCAGGTCCAAAGACAATCTCTCACCAGAGAGCGCGCTCCGCTTACACCTCTGTTGTCGTCTAAAAAGTAGCGCAGTTGTCAAATAATTATATGTCGACAAAAATTGTATAAACATTGAATGTTTTGTATGATTTCTCTGATGTTACATATTTTAAGATCTCTGGTAGTAAATATTTCCTGATTTTGTCTCCTTGGTTTCAAAATGAAAATATGTGTAATAATTCAGAACAAAATAGTGCCGTATATATTTAAGCTTTTTTAATATATATCCAAATTTTGAAAGAACAAGAGAAGTGCTACAGATTGACATTTCTAATTTCATTTAAAGAAATTACCAAGTTGGTGGAAATCTATGATTTATTTTCGTTTTACAAGATTCTTGTAATTTAGACGATAACAGAGGTGTTGGAGCGATGAGCGTAAAACACCCTCTGGTGAGAGATTGGTCCAAAGAATCTCGACAAAATTAGAATACGAGGTAGAAGAAACGAACATTCAAAATCAATGAAGTTGTCGGACGTCATGAAACTAAAGAGAAACGACGCCAGGTGATCATATAATGTCGTTTTTATTTTATAACAATTTGGTAAATAATAAACGTATCAAACTAAAATTTTCAACAATTCTTTATTTTCTGTTGTTTTATGTTCCGAATAAATTTTGAAAGCATATCTACATAATACTAATTTTGTAGCCTCAGTCCACGAACTTTTTGATTACCCCTCGTAGAAGTCGACCAATTTCCCGAAGAAACAGGAATAACAGATATTGCTTTTGTTGTGGATGGACGAAAGATATACACAATTAAAACAATTCTTTCCATTTTCCTCTCCTGTTTTCAAAGCAATGTTTACTTCCGATTTTAAAGAATAAAAATGCAAGGAAATTGAACTACCCGGCAAAACTTACATGGATTTCGTAGAATTTATCATGTGCTTATCTCCAGATAAGTTCTTGGATTTACATGGTATGTATTTCTTTAACTGTTTGGTTTATGGCGTTTGATTAAACAGAAAGTACAAACTGTCCTGTATGGTAGATTAATTAGCACTTTAAAGATTAACAAAACTAATAAATACAATATGTGTGTATAATATTGATATCTATTCTCTTGATTGATATTTATACATATCAATCTAACAAATGTAGACTAAAAAAAATTTACAAACAAATTGTACTTTTATTTATTTTTTATATGGAAGACAATAAAGGGAAGTATTCAATTTTCCCAAATGCAGGTAAAGGAAATGTTTTACTGAGTTTCCTTGAAATATCAAGGCTAAAATTGTGGACAGCTTATGCATAAATTGTGAATAAAACAAAGAACTTATGTTGACGCCATCGCAAATTTGCTACATGTATAAAATACCAGAGATGTCACCAAAAAAGCGAATATTTTCAATATGACATAAAAGCTGATGTTATATTATTACAGGAAACACATTTCATTGAAAAAAATGAGGCATGCTATAATGCAAGATGGTTTGGTACTAGTATACACAACTTTTCTGACTCACAATATAGCAGAGGAACTTCAGTATTATTTAGAAAAGGATTAAATTTTCAAATATTAGATATTCATAAGTCTTTTGATGGAAGAATGATTCTTATTAACTTAATTTTGGAAGAAAAAACGCTTTCAATAATTAATATATATGCACCAAACAATCAAGCAGAACGAAAGTCCTTTTTTGATAAAATCAATAAATGGATAGTCAAACATTCTTGTAATATTGACAACATTATTTTAGCAGGGGATTTTAATTGTAATTTAGAGAAGACTGATGATCCTAGTATTAAAAATTTCAAAAAAATATTAAACAACAATAATTTGATAGACCTTTGGCGCAACTTAAGGTCACATGATCTAGGATGTACTTGGTGCAATGGGGCAAACGTACCCACAAGCAGAATCGATTATTTTCTTATATCAAAATCCCTAATAATTTCAGTCAAATATATAATCCTCTGAAAAGTACCAGGGTTACATTCAGGGGAAACAAAAATGTCAGATCACAAATGTATTAAGGTTAACTTTGACATTGATTTGAATATAAGAGGTCCCGGATATTGGAAATTTAATGCCTCACTTCTACAAGATAATGTTTTTGTAAAAAAAAGAGAAAAATTATTAAAGATTTTAAATCAAACGATAATGCTCAAGCAGCTTGGGAGGCATTAAAAATTAAAATAAAAGATTATTCAATAAAATATAGTAAAACTGTTAGTAAATCATGCAAACATCAAATCATTCATCTAGAAAATGAAATAGCAACTATGGAGAAATCAAATTCAAATGATATCGATATGAATAGAAAAAGAAAATTAGAATCCGAACTAAAAGAACTTATTAATAAAAAAGCCAAGGGTGCCCAAATTAGATCTCGTGCGAAGTGGATAGATGAAGGAGAAACAAACTCCTCATTTTTCCTTAAACTTGAATCAACTCATCAAAATAATAATACTATAAAGCGTATAAAAAATGGTGACCATATAACTACTAATAGTAGCGATATCTTAGGGGAAATGTGTGATTTTTATACTAAATTGTATAAATCATCAAATATTGATAATAACGAAATCAAAACTTATTTGGGAGCAACTAACATAACTAAGGTAGTTAATGATAAACAGAAAATAGAATTAGATGAATTTCCGACAATGAAAGAATGTGATGAAGCGGTTGAAATGTTGAAATCCAATAAATCTCCAGGCCTGGATGGGTTACCAGGTGAATTTTATCAAACGTTCTGGAATGAACTAAAGCCGCATTTTTACAATAATTTAATATACACCTTTGACAATAAATGTATGACTTTCTCCCAACGTCTATCTTTAATTACGCTTATCCATAAAAAGGGGGATAAATCAGACCTAGCAAATTATCGACCAATAAGTCTCACAAATACTGATTATAAGATATTAGCGATTATACTAGCTAATAGACTTCAAAAAGTAATAGACCTACTAATTAGTAAACATCAGTCTGCATATATAAAAGGAAGATATATAGGAACAAATGCAAGAACAATTTTAGATATATTTGAATATTGTGAAAATAAAAATTACGATGGAATTTTACTTTTCTTAGATTTTCAGAAAGCCTTTGATTCAGTAGAGTGGAATTTCATTTTTGAAACCTTGAAACGTTTTAACTTCGGGGAAAATTTTCTTCAGTGGATTTCAATTTTGTATAAAGAACCAATCTTTAAACTTAAAAATAATGGATGGGTATCTAAAACGTGTAAAATGGAAAGGGGCATAAGACAAGGATGTCCTATTTCTTCGATGATCTTCCTATTTGTGGCAGAAATTTTATCAATAAAGATAATGTCTGACAAACAAATTATTGGATTTAAAACTCCTAAGATGTCAACTGATATTAAAATGATACAACACGCTGATGATGCTACATTAGCTCTCCGCGATAAAGAATCATTTAAACAAGCAATTACATGTATAAATAACTTTGGAGATATATCTGGGTTAACTCTTAATATTAGCAAAACTGAATGCATGTTACTAGGCAATCTGAAGGATACAGATCATAATATATATGGGATAAAGGTTAACAAAGAATGTATTAAGGTATTAGGAATTCACGTAGGTCATGATATAGAGAAATGTATAGAGAAAAATTGGGGAAATAGAATTAAAGAGCTCGAAAGACTTTTTGAATCATGGAAAAAAAGAAAATTGACTATATTTGGAAAAAATTGCATCATTAACAACCTTGCTATATCCAAATTAATTTACAACCTCTCACTCTTGCCATACCCTAGTGCCGACATTATGAAAAGCATAAATAAAATTATTTTTAACTTTATTTGGAATAAGAGAGACAGAATAAAACGAAAAACTTTAATACGAAACGTAGAGCAGGGTGGTATAGGAGTTGTGGATTTAGAATCTAAAGCGAAAGCAATTAAATGTGCTTGGATTCCCAAATTGATATTTAACGAAAACAACAATATTAAAATCTTTCTAGAGAACTTTAATTTAAGAAAGCAAGATATTATCTATATGTTACACACTAATGAATTAGCGATAAACAATCACAATATACTTAAGCGTCTTCCGATATTTTATAGAGAAATTTTTGAAGCTTTTAATGAATCTAAGAGCTCAATAGATATAAGTAAAATGACTACACCAGACTTTTTGAAACAATCTATATGGGGAAACAAGATTTTTAATTACAAAAATAAGGTACTTTTCTTCGAAAACTGGTATGACGCTGGAATTTTATATGTAAAGGATATTGTGGATGAAAATGGTCTAAGGCCACTTGAATACTTTTCAAATTTACTTGTTAAAAAAAATAATTTATATTGACATTAAAGAATATTTTTCAGAAATACATGAAGCAGTTCGATCTCAGCTTATCAAAATATACAAATATCAGAAATAAGTACTATTTCCTTTTTAATGATAATCAATATCACTGCATTAAAGACAATAAATGCAAGTTCTACTATGAAATTTTTAAAAACATTAAATTTGTAAAGCCATGCTACATGTAATCAATAAATATAAAAAAGAATTCGGTATCCAAAGTCAATATTTTTCTACAATATATTTTTCCAAAATTGTCAAAGCCTTTGACAAAAAAATTTCTGATTTTAACTACAGAATTCTAAATAATCTTCTTAATAATAGGAGTTACCTAAGCAAATGGAATGACATATCTAATCTGTGTCCATATTGTAAGGAAAGTGTTGAAACAAACAAACACTTAATATACGAATGTCAAAATGTTCAAAGAATATGGAATACTGTCAGTGAAATTTTAAAATTTAACATATCATGGAAACTTATAGTTGTAGGATTTTACAATGAAGTTAACGAAAAAACACTATTATTAAATAATCTTATATCATTTATAGCCCTTAGAATCTATAAATACAAAATGATGTGTAGACTGGAAGAATTAGCTGAATCCCTATCAGCAATTCTTTGTCATGTTAAAAAATCCTTAAGTATGTTTTATTGTGCTCTTAAAAGATCAAAATATAAGAATTGGAAAATAAATATATTTAAAAAAATTGAAGAAAGTTTGTGATACAAATTATTTAATTGATCAATTTCTATGCATGTACATATGAATATATGTTTATTATTTATAAGATGTGTTTATGTTATATAAAAATTTATGTATTATAGACTACAATATTTAAAGTCTGAAAAAAAATTGATACCATCTTTTCATCCAAAGGTGACCTGGCCTTTGGAGTGTATAAACGTAGGGGGACTTTTGGACTTGATACGTTGGTGCCCCCTACGAATATTTTTTGTAAAATTGCTGTAGTTTGGTATATATAAATTACTAAAAACAAATACGAAATATGAATGAACTTTTTTTTGTACTCATAAAATGTGAACTTAGAATATTTTTTGTAAAATTGCTGTAGTGTGATATATATAAATTACTAAAAACAAATACGAAATATGAATGAAACATTTTTTTTTTTGTACTCATAAAATGTGAACTGTTTTGTATGCATCTTTTGTTTAGTCTATTCTACCCTACTGTATTTAACCACAAAATTATTATCTTTGTACAATTCTTTTTTGTCTATCCGATCCAGGGAGCTCCCGGCACCCCAGGTGAGGATATATTTGCGAGGGCTTCTGAGGAAGCATTACCTCCACAGTTATTGTTATTATATTATTGAATAAAATATTAAAAAAAAAAAAATATTTGTGTTTCAATAATATTATTAAGTTAAAATTGGCATACATACATTTCTAAAATTATTGTATGCATACATGCATAATTATTGCATACATACATTTCTAAAATTATTAACATAAAAGTCAGTGAAATATATATAAATTACATCTCTGATTAATACATTTCTAAAATTATTGTATGCATACATGCATAATTATTGCATACATACATTTCTAAAATTATTCACAGAAACGTCAGTGAAATATATATAAATTACATCTCTGATTAACAAATCAATAAAAATATCTGCCAGTGTAACACGAACGATCTCGATGTCAAAACATAAAGCGTTGTTTAGGGATATTGCCTCTTTGAAAATTGTTCGAGGCATAAATTTGATACTGTAACAGCATTTATTTATTTGTTATAGAATTGTTCATTTCACAAGTGCTACAATTATAGTAAGAAAAACCTCAATGAATAAATTTCTCTTAATAGACAATGTCCCGATCCCGATCATAAACAGGACTGCTTGTGTAGTGAAACAGTGGTCTCCATGTATGATCTCTAGCTCAGGACTTTTCAGTTTCTCTTCATTTTGTTGGTCAGCCAAACGTTTCTTACATCGAATGACCAGTGAATTCATCTTTTGATGTCTTTTACTAGGTATGAACCTGAGAAGAATACATGTATCGTTTTGTTTCCCTACTTTACATTTCTTTTTTCGTATAAACAGGAGTCCAACCCTCCTGTACACAACACTAAGTGATTAATTGTTGAGCCGTATATCGCTCGCCGCGGCTGTATTTTAGCGATATTTATTAAAAACAAGTGTGCATTGATATCATATCTTTGTTATGTATGATGACAAAGTATTTCCTTAAAACCTGGTAATAAAGAAAGCATCGAATTCACTCCTATTTTTGAAAGACAAGAAATTGCTGAGAGGCCTGGATTGGTACATATATCTTGGTTTATTGTTGTTGCAAATGATGCAAATCCTAGTAGTGAATTTTTAAAATAATAAGAAATCATAAACCTCTTATGATGCTCAAAATTATACCTTTATACAACCATCTTTATAGAACGATACAAATACGTTTCACTTGAAATGACATTGCTGTGAAACTGAATAAAATATTTAAAAAGATTAGTAGATGCGGTGACACATATTAATTACATAAAAAAAAAGATATGTTTGTATAATCTGTCCTCAAACCTGAATAGGACTGTGTATATAATATACATGTAAATCTATGCGTATATAGTGCATGAAACATGAAAGGCAATACATATAAATTTAAAAGTCTATATGGATACTTATTTATCCCTCGTCAGTAGAGAGATACAGTCTTGTACATACCTATAAATCAAATCTATAAAGTATATACCATCAAGGACCATCAAAGACTGCTTTTAAGGTAAAAATTTATCATTATCAAGTCATACAAACTCACTATCTCTCTTGATTATAGCCGTGAAATGTATGAGTCAGTCACAGAGGTGAATATATAAGTCGATGATATACAATGTTAAAGCATAAGGATAGATTATTCATAATGATTTCTGAATAGTATATCTTCCTTTTTCCGATTCTGTTTATTTTGAACAGAAAATATTTTGACAAAATCGAACTTTAATTGAATAGAATTATAATATCTAATCAAGTAGAATGAAACAAAATGCGCGGTATAGGATTCTCAAAATTTCATTTCTTCCATGTTATATTTGACATCTTGGACTTGGTAGTTGCACAGGATACAAATTGTGGAAGGTAAATATACATATGCATTTTTATACTCCCCGATGAATGGATGAACTGCTAAAGATGTTTTATTTTATACATTTTCTATGTTATCGGTAACCTCCCTTGCTTTTTAATTTTTTTTCATGTATATTACAATGTACATCCATGTGAAAAACGCAGTGGTAATATAAACCTTAAAATCAATGATCAAAATGATTTTTTATTGTCGAACATTAAGTATATGTTTCTTAATTTGTAGAGTAACTAATCACAAGACTGTTTTATTTTTGGTCTACAATGCTGCTTTGGCTCTACTGGGGATTATTCTACCAGTAGATGCATTGGTAATGCATAGAATATACAATTTACTCTAATACCCAAAACTTTTACTGAAAATTATTTTGTCATACTTAAGCTTTTAATTTACTAGGTTGTCCTGATGGTAGAATTGGTAAATATTGTGAGTTAAAATATCGATACCCAAGTTATGGGACACAATGCCAGAAGCAATGTCGGTGCACTGAGGAGGAGTGTAGTCATATAACTGGATGTCATGGTAACAAACAAATTCCTGAAATATGTTGATAATCATATCTGATGGTATTCAAATGAATGAAGTTGGTGAAAGATGCATGAATAATTCATCTCTTATCATTATGATGCAAAACCTTTTTTTTTCGATCATATTTTGAACAATTCAGTATTCTATCAATCCACTACAGTGTACGTTTTTTTCTTTTCTAAGCCAATCTACTACACGCATTTGGCAAATTAATTTACTTGATCTTATATTCTTTTTAACCAGGTACGACAACTGAAACACAAGTCTTGCAGAGTACACTTTCCATATTAAATGATTCGGATTCGCAGCAGAATGAAACAAAAATACATAATATATTTTATAATTTGACGGACATTTCTGAAGAAGGTCATTAATAGAACATTTTTTACATGTTCAATGTCATGAAACGTATGCTGAAGTGTTGTACAAATCAAGGGAAAAAAACATTTAAAGTCGCTAGAATTCGAAACAGATTTGGTTCATAAATTTGGTTCATAATGTTTGCTAATATAATGAATGTTCATTCTCAAAAATATGCAAAGATTGTATCATTATTTGTGAAATACCATCATGTTTAAAATTAGTTTGACTTTTAATATACTAGTAATCATGAACATACAATCGATCAGTTCTCATTTCTAACCGTATCATATTGTTATTAAATGATATAACAAAAACGTTCATTTAGATTTTTTCATCTAAAAATGCACCCACATAGCGTACACGTTTTACGAATTTGATATTATTTTCGTTAATGCTGAACAATTTTTCAACACATTTTTCTAGTTGTTGTTTAACTCTCAAATTGAATGAATTCTGTTTTGATGCATTCATTTTAGATTTATTAGTGTTCATCCAGTTATTAATAAATTTTTGCACAATTCTCAAGCTCGCGAATAGCATTTGCCAGCATTTGCGGTATGGTCATCTGCAAAGCAGTTAACTGATATGGATGGAGAAATAACATCAAATATAATAGTTCCTTCAGATTCAAACCAGGGTCATAAGCAACTACGCCGTGGAACGCTACAATTCAGCTGACGCACAGATGATGAATTAGAATTTACACATTTTTGGCAGCCACGAGGTCGTTTGAATCTACCCATTTTAATGCCAAGCCACCTATTTCATATAGTTTTTGATGTACTTTTGATAATATATCATGGTCTACAATATCGAACGTGGCGCTGAGATCGATTGCCATAAGAGCCGTAACCTCTTCTTTTCCTATGACGTCAAGCAAGTCATTTGTGAGTCTTGAAAGAGCAGATTACAATTACAAATACAAGCATAATATCAAAAATATTTTCTATGAGTTATATGTAAAAATGATATTCACATTAAATATAATAAAATATATTGAGATAAGAAATACTTTTCAAGCTGAAAAGTTCTATAAAAAAGTTCATTGGGATATGTTGCAAAGGTATGAACAATCTCGTTTAAATCAATTTTATATCATCAAGCTTGTTAAACTGACAATTATGTAAATTGCTTGTGTAGATTGTCAAATGACATTTTAAAAAAATTGCTAATCTATTGTTTTCATCTTGATTGCTTACTGTGTGCTATCTTCTCCTGACTCATGTCCGGTTTAAGACATGAGCTGCATACTCCTCTGACTATTGGCACAACCCTTTCTGGGTTCCAGTCACCCACGTGCTCCAGTGGTTAGTGCATACATGTTTAGGATTGCAAAGTAAGTCGCAGTATGTGCTCGTACAAAAAGGATCCCCCACTGCATATTGGCCATGGTGACTAGTATAGGACAAAATTTGCATCTCTCCACTGGCAAGTGGTGGCGTCTCACTATTCAATACATTCTTGGCTCTAGTATTTGCCCATTTTTAAATTTATTACCTTTTAAAAAAAATCTTCCAGCATTTCATTTTATACCTTGAAAATTTTGTCACTTGCATTATATAATTACCTCGAATTCAGTTCCTGTGATTTTCGAAAATTGAAAAAAAGGTGAGAAGGGAAGAGCAGACTACGGAGAGGATATTTTTTCCACATGAGCCTTATACTACTCCATACGTACACTTTTTAAATTTTTATTTATTAATTATAGTCAATAAATTTGTCACAAACTGTGCTGTGTACATTCTTTTAATTTCTTTTAACGTTTTAATTATATTATTCCGTTTCAATTCATATTGATTCCTGCAATAATGTCCTTAGATTTATATACCACATATAGTAAATGTTGTAATTATCTGTGTACAATAAGGGGTGAGTCAAAATCCTCTTTATATTAGAGTTTACAAAACAATGGTTTCCTTTTTTGAACAGTTGAAAGACAGCTTGTAAGTATTTTTCAGTTAATCTTTGCGAAATATGTACTTATTTTAAGATAAGTAGTGATAGTATGCATTTTGGATACGATTGTAAAAATACGAGGTAATGACTGGTTCTAGAAATATTTTATACATAGAGCTTGCTCCTGCGTATCGAATCAACTGAGATATATAAACTACAAACGCAGGTAATGAAAATTTTTGGTGCATAAGTAAGGGAAATTGACAATTTAAAAGTTAAACTCATCACGTTTATCATAGAGCTTAGTTGTTACGTGTAGCTTACCATTATTGTAGAAGGTACATGCACATTATTTTGGTATTTAATTTCAGCATTTTATATATCGTTCAATACAAATGGTAACTAGAAGAATGAGAAAAAATAGAAATATAGCAAAGAAATAATTCATCATTTTTCAAACATGAGGCCTAAAACGTGAGGCAATAAATACTTAGTAAATATTTTTCCAAACATGACCTATTTTTGCAAATAACTTCCCGATAAAAAGGCATATACTTTTTAAACCATGGATCGAAATAAGCACTTTGCTGTTA
The DNA here is from genome assembly GCF_032062105.1 of Saccostrea cuccullata. Taxonomy (NCBI): domain Eukaryota; kingdom Metazoa; phylum Mollusca; class Bivalvia; order Ostreida; family Ostreidae; genus Saccostrea; species Saccostrea cuccullata. The sequence goes on along the minus strand of NW_026921425.1, from coordinate 99,937 downwards.
ATGATTCCAAATTATCGATGCTTTATTTGAATATCCAAATGAATAGACAAGGAATCAATAAAATATGTTTCCTCTTAGCATTTTAAAAAGTGCATTGTAACAAAAATAACATGCTTCATTAGAGGTTTTTATTTCTTGTACGTTTCGATAATTACATCTTTAAAGTGATTTTGTGTTTGAATTTCTTCTCAGAATTTTACACCACCAAAGAATAATACGAAAGACACTTGATGATGTTTTGGCCTATAAGACCAGCAATACTGGTTCTTTATTTTGCAAATCTACCTCCAATGCGAACATCGAATCTAAAATGTAAGTGAATTTTCCTTATAGAAGTTTTCTGAAATCTGTTCTTAATTTAGTTTTTAAATTGTATTATGTACCAAAAGGAATATATAAAATTAAACAAAAGCAATAGCATTTACATGCTATATCTAGATCCTTATCTTAAAATACAAACTAATCAAAACAAAATGCTTTTGTTCTGATATATTTTTTAAATGTAAATATTTATCAAATGGATAGTCCTTTTTAATATATTTTTAATATTCAAAAACCACGAATGTTAAAATTAATGGATGAAATATGTGGAGATAACGAAACATATTCGAGCTCAATAGTCAATCAAACAAAGCAGAAAAAGAAGCGGAGCAAAGACCGATTTTAAAAACATGAAAGGAAGGATCAAGGGTAATGAATATCCTCTGCCGATCGGTCTCAGCTGCTGTGTGCTGTATGGTGTTGTATGATCAGGAAATAACAGAGTTCAATTCCTGACAAATAAATGTGTCAATAGTGGCGTAACAATCAACATGAAAAAAGCCAGTCAGCATTTGAAATAATGATAACACGGTCATTGTATCGACCATAGACTTACGAAATGATGACTCTAAAGGAGACTGCGGATGATAACATATTCTGCATATATAGACATTTGACAAATATTGTTTTAAAACCTTTTTTTACTTTCTGAACAATAAATGACATATGAACAAATTTATCTTAACATCAGTTTTCAAATTCCAGCTCATATATAATAAAGCGGAATATTTTCAGAGAATTATATTTTAACTGATATATTCCTTATTCCAATAATTGTAAAAGAACAGTATGTGTTTGGGAAACTCTATGCACCAAGTGGCAACAAAGTTCAAATTTTTTTTAGCATATAGGTCACAGTCACACTCACAAGGTCATTGACCTTGAATTCATTTAAAAGAACTTAATTAGTAAAGTAAGTATACAAAATATGAAGTCTCTATCTCCAATGGTTAAAAAAAAGCGAAAGTTCTTAATTGCTTATTTTAGCATATAGGTATCAGTTAAGGTCACAAGGTCAGCGATCTTGTTGTAATGTGATAGAGCTTAATTGGTAAAGTATGCATACAACATACGAGGTCTCTTCATGTATCTCCTATGGTTCAAAAGTTATGGAGAAAGTTCGATAAAGCTATTTTTAGCATATAGGCCTAAGTCAAGGTCACAAGGTCAGCGATCCAGGTGTCATTGAAAAGAACTTAATATGTGTAGTATGCATACCAAATATGAAGTCTCTATCTCTCATGTTCAAGAATTATGACAGAGGTTACATATAAAGTTGACAACAGACAGACAGACAATCATAAAAAACAAAAGACAAACAGCTAATCAGACAAACAGACAAGTCAAAAACAATATACGCCTTGGAAATATCGTTCCAGGCACATAGAAATCGATGCAATATATGGGAAGTTTTCTGTTTATATATTTAGTGTGCAAAGACGGATACTTTGGTCAAAATTGTTCGTTCCCCTGTCGGTATCCAAATTATGGAGCGGATTGTCAAAAAAGTTGTGTTTGCAACGAAACACTATGCCATCATGTGTCCGGATGCCCGGCTACACGTAATTTATTTTCTATTTTGTTGTTTAACTTTGCATCCATTTCTAAATTTTATTCAGATGATAAATTAGTTACATATAAGAGGAAGGAAAGTTCTAAATCGTGGTTAGATTAATTTTCTAACAAAAGAAAAAAAAACTGCAGCTATACTTATCTATACTTTTACTTCTATAGCATTCAAGTGACTATAAAACGAATACAATTATTTTCATCTATATGTAGCTGTTACGTAATTCGTGGATTAAAACTGGCAATTATTTTTCACTTGTTTATTGGTATTGTTATGTAACCATTAACATGTCACTGTTATGTAACTATTAACATGTGACTATTACTTGATATAACTTTGTTACTTTTATGTTACTGTTACTTTGTTATATACTCGGTAAACCTATTTCGATTATGTTACTTGTATCTATTTTTATTTGAAACTGTTGTGTAACTGCTCTGTTCCTCCTTTTCAGATGCTACAGATGAAGCTGAGCAAACAACAACATTGCCGGTGAACGATTCGATATTTCTGCAGAACGTAACCAAAATGAAAATTCTCTATATGTCATTCAATATCAGAGGAAAAGGTAAACCAAATATTATATTTTTCACAGATCAATATCTTATGAACAATAAAGTTTATGGTAAACCATTATACAGATGTTCAGAATTGACTAAAATAGTTCCTCTATTTTTTTCGTGTGTATTGTGACTGTATTTTGGTATATATGTAATGTAACCACGATTACTTTCACTCTATAAAGTACATCTGCTAGATATCAATTGTTCAAAGAGGTAGATTCACGTACTCCATAAAATGACCCTGTCAATATACTAATTAACCGACCAAGTCCTTACATCCTATTTCGATCATCAACAATAAGTAGAGACCTTGTGCTTTCATTTCCTATAAAAAAATTCCTCTAAGAGTCCAAGTATGGAAATTCAGGCGTTGTGAAACTGCAATGTTCTTGATTTTTTAAGAAAATGGGAGACATTGAACATCTTCAACTTTTGATAAAAATATGAGCCCATCCTGCGATCCAAAAATTCTTTCATGGATTAGAATCTTCTAAAACAGTTCTTTCATTATATAATTCAACATTTTAGATCAGAGGTTGGGGGTTATGCAAAATATTAAAAAACATATTAAATTTTTGGTAATTTTTAACGAAATTTTCAAGATTTTAGGAAAATGATGAAATTCATGCCGTCATTATACATAGACAAAAGAAAAAATTACGTCATTTTTATTTGATATGAAGTCACAAAGGGTCTAAGTGAAATATTACATATTTTCAAGTAAAACTGAGCAGTTCTTATTTTGCACAAATTAACAGGGCAAAAAAAGGACCAATGTGAACTTTCTCTACTGTAATATTTTTTTTGATTTGTATCATTTCTTTATACAGAAAACAATACACCGAACAATTCCATGTGGACTGATATGGATAAAAAACACAAAGCCATGCTCGTTTGTACAGTCTCGTTTGGAATTGTTTTCATTGTCATTATTGTTATTTACATTAAGGTAACGGCAAGTAGCCGTGCACGTGTTCAGTACTTTAAATGGACAAGAGCATATGGAAAGGAAACACGTTATTCAAATGAAACTTTCAGTTTATGAATATACCCATTTACCTTAAATTATAAAACATACAAGCACTGACAGGAAACATAAAGAATATTAATTTAAAAAATCAGCACTTTATATGTTTACATCACTAGGGATTTATATGTGCTTGAAAAAGAAAAAAAAACATCCCAAAAATATATAAATGAAGGAGTTTCAAGGATTCGATAAGCTGTATGTACAGAGGTAGTAGGATTTGTGTAAGCTACATGTAGCTTAGCTCTGTTGGTCAATTGACTCAGATAAGAGAGACAACATTTCTTTGAACTTTAACACTTCAAACTTTAAATGATATAACGTACACATTTTGAACATTTTTTAAAATTATAACTGATCAATGATATTTACATTTGCTCTGTTTTTTCTACTAAGCCTCTGTGAAATTGATTTGAGCACCATTTTATATATACACAGAGAAACGTGCGTTAAAGTGGCGTCACAATTAGACTGCAACGATATATGGCAGAGATAAAACCCAATATTGAATAAACTTTAGTTTTGTCCAAGCATATAAAAAGCAAATTTAAATATTTTTGTAAAGTTTTGTGAATTACTGGTCTGTGAATCATACACCAATAACTCACAAAAATTTATAAAGCATATATATGTTCTTCTATGTGATTCAAATTCTACAGAATGTTGTGTCCTTTTTCGATTTAAATTTATTCATAGATTTAAACAAAGAGAAGCGCATTTGAATTTTTTCTAGAACTATCAGTTTTAGTTTAAATTTCCTGATGTGTATTATTTACATATTTACATGTTGAATAGACACTCCTGTTCATCAACTTATATGTTAATAGCTTGTATCACAACTGTTGCTATCTAGAACCTGTACTTGTATAATGTATTAAATCAATTTGGAGACATAAACTCCATACACATGAAGCAAAGGTATCGGTACATTGTATATTGCTTCATACATTAAGGAAAATGACGATAGAGAAGTTAAAGTCATTTCTGTACGAAAATTATGAGGGCTAATCATATTGTTCATGTTCACTTTTAAATTTGTACTATTTATTCTGTTCTTTCGATTTTTATTTTAAAAATTGCAATAAAGTTCATTAAACTTCCAGGATTAGGTTAAAATTCCATATTTTATGGAACAATTGTTTACCAAGACAAGACCAGATTTAAGGGGAGTTTCGGATGTAAACTGTTCGTGAGCATCCCCTGCCGACCGGTCACACCCGCCGTGTGCTCCTTGTCACGATCAGGAAATAACAGAAACAATCCGTCTTCAATTCAGTGTATAAATAATGGACTAACAATTGGTATGAAAAACGTCAGTCAGCATTTGACTCAGTGATAAATTGTATTTGCTGACAAGGTCATTGTATCGATCATAGAACTAAGAACTTACGAAATGACGAAACTGCTGATATTCTTGTTTCATCAACTTGCTTGTCAATAATTTACCTCCTTTTAGAAATTGTTCATACGTAGAGCATGCTCTTACGTATCGAATCAACTGAGATAAATATACTCCGTATGCAGGTATTGAAGGTATATTGCTGCATAAGTAAGGGAAGTTGACGATAGAAAAGTTAAAGTCATCACGTTTATCGTATACGAGTAGTTTGGTTGTTAGAATACCATTAGTGTCTTTTTAAAGTAAAATATCCAAGTATGAAACAGAAAGGTTAGACTTGTGGTATCTTTTATCTCAAGCTAGATGTTAAGAGTATGTGATAATAGAAAAAAATGACCCACAACCAAATTAGACTTTATTCATTCATTTCCAGGATCCCATCTACCACTTGAATGAAAATAGAGCCATGTTAACTATATTTCACTGAAAAAAAATATCTAGATTCATCCAACCTTAATAAAGCTTTGTGACCATTTACATGCTAAAAGATTGCTCGTAAATTCTATCTGCAGGATAAAAAACAGGAAAACTTAAGTGACCCATGATTAGAAACCAAATTTCTTTTATTTCACACAGTGCTACTCTGAAGTTTATCAATAACAATTCCACTTTAGGTTAACCATTTCGCAAATAAAAATTAAATATCGAAATTTTATTTGAAAATAAGTTGTATGTACCGAAAGTTAATTTAAAAAATGCATATCATATCATAATCCTTTCAAATACTAAAGGTATGTTTAATTTATATATTATCAATCTAAAAATGTTCATAGTAATACAGTTTCTTTATACCATGTTGAGTAAACATCAAAGGCTTAAAAGTAAATCAGAAGGTCACTACAAGTTCCAAACAAGGTGTACATGGTATGCACAGAGAACAGTAAGTAGATGTCAATCAAGTTCCAGCATCCAATGATGGATCTTCACACACTTGATCAACAGGGCTACCCAGACTAGGTTGTTTTGAAGGCGGTGCTTAAAATATCTACGTTTAACCTTATATTTTAAAAATCGTTATCTTTAATTCATGATAAAGATTCTTCAATCGCTGAAAATTGCATATTAACTTCACAATTACTGAATTGTGCTTTCATTAATGGAGAGTCTCTCTGCACTTTATTATTAGCTGCTAAGAACTTACATTTATTTCCAATAAAAAAATAGAATTTGCATTTGATAGCTTGCATAAGGTCAAAACAAAAGAAAAAGCCACTCGGTTGGCATATTTGTAAGTCAATCATTTTAATTACATCTCAACTAATTTTGTTTTCTATCAGAATTACTCATGCTCTACTTGTTTTTTCTTTCGTCATCGATCTCTTGGACCTTTCTGTTCAAGTCATTTAGTTGTATTTGAATGGATTCCATAAATCTGCTAATGTTTTCTAAAACTGGATTAATAGGGGTTGTGTCAGGCTTTATTGAAACTCCAGGATAACATGATTCTAACGTTTGGGGGAGTCCAAAGGATTGCAATATTCTATCAATTGGTGTGACCAAACAAGAACCACTCGGAGAAAGTCCTATCGCCATACCAATACAACTTAATGTCTTATTTGGATTTATACAAAAAACGAAGGATCCAGAATCACCCATGCTAAAAAAATCTCCCTGTGGAAGGTTTCGAATTTCTATTTGGTTACACATAATGGGTCCTATATCTGTTCCATAAAAACTTATATGTTGGTTCATGAATCGAGCATGCACACGGTTGAAGTAAAGATCACCAATGGTAAAGCCGGTTGAGGCACCAAATTTTATGACACTTTCTGATGCTCCTGGAATTTTACCGCTGACGTTTTGAATTTGTTCTTTTTCGCTGCAATCAGGAATAGGGACTGGAATGATTTTACCAGGAAATGCAGGAAGACATCCTGGATCAAATCCTGAGTTTTGGAATATAAATAAATTATGTTAGCCTATTTCCACACCAAAAAGCATGCTTAAACGGCAAATTTTACCATTTCTGAAGAATTAAATTTTATTTTTGCCATTTTCTAAAAGCAAATCATTTTATAAAAGTAAATAAATTAAATCTATATAAAATTTACCTGCAGAACGCAATTGGTCCTCTGGCACAGCTCGAAATCCGAAGGAGTTTATTGTAGGCACAAGTTCTACTACAGCAGCGTCGATATTGTTTTCTAAAGTAATTGAAGAAGCTGATGAAAATTCTGTGGCTTTCCGGGAAACAGGAAATTTAGCATCAATAATTTTTCCACACGCTTTAAACGTGTGAGAGCTCTTATCAAAGGCTTCAACAACAGAGTTACTAAAGATTCCAGAAAGTAATTCTTCAGGCGAAAACAAAACATGAGCACAAGTTATTAATCCAATTTTACCGTTAAGAAGTTTCACAAAACCACCAATGCTTCCACTAGCACCTCCTTTACGACGAATATGCCCTCCAATTTCTAGTGAAGTATCCATCCCGAAAGAGCAATATCCTTCTAAAACATCCATTTCATATTCTCCTAATCGTCTTGGGAATTCTTTTTCTCCATAAGGAATGTATCCTTTATGCTGACAAAATAACCTAAAACAAACTTTCAGGTCAACCCGATGATTTTCTGTTGAATACTTAACAGACTTAAAAGCCGAAGCTGTTATCATGTAGAGATTTGAATGTTGGGAGAAAAGGGTTCTTGCCATGTGTTCTGTCATTGTTGGTAATTTTTCTTTCAATGAAGAAGCAGCAGACGAATTGGAAACTGATATTGATTCATCAGATTGTTGTCTATAATTGTAAAGGAGTAGATCAATTCCTAAAAGCAATTTAGGAATTTCTGAGTTTGTTTCTATGACCCCTTCATATGCCAGAAGGAAAACAAATTTCTTGTCATTGCATCTGTGGCAAAGTGAAAGTCTGACTTTAAGCTTTTGAAAACACTGGATTCTTCTGATTCTGTTGATCAAAATAGCAATTATTACGTCAATGGCAATGCATGTAGTAGGCGTATATTCATTTTTCCGAAAGAAATTTGTAAATACATGTACATGTATATCCTCTTTACTCATTACACACATATGTACAAGTCTGGCAAAAAGAATATAGTTTCTGTTGTCATAAGCATGCTGAATTAGATTTTCCATAGCCTGACGTTCAAATTTACAGAAAACACTTTGGTTTATAATTTTCTTTGCATTGATGCTCGTTAAAACACACAGAGCACTAGCGAAACAGGGGCATCTTAAAGATCTTGAAAGTGCAAATGCTTTATTGTTTTTTCCAATCCATTCATTCAATTGAGAAAGCGTGTAGAAAAGTGGGATAGGCAGAGGTATTTCAAGTTCATGATGTTTGGCAGATCTAGAACAGAGACCAGCACAATCAAGATATTCAATACTTGTAAGCAATTGTTTTACTTTTCTTTCGCAAAATCTGTCTTTTCTCTGAAGTATGCTGGTTCCAGTTTCAAATACCTTATATCTTAGTGAAACTAAATCAGAACGTTCTATTGTTTCATTTAAATAACTTTCTTTTGAAGAAATTAAGTTAATTTGTGGAACTGGTCCTGAAACGAGATATATGTTTAATGACAGATGATAGAAACAAACAAATGGATTTTTGGTTTACGTATTTTTGGAATGTAAATTGGTTACAAATGAAACAAATATCAAATATCTAAATTATGAAGAAATTGTGAATTTCTAGGATATTCGAAATTCTACCTTTCTACAATCTTCCTTAAATTCAAACACATTCTAAATAGAACATTATTATTTAAGGAATGACTCTAATTCTTGGCCAAATTATTCGATGATAACCTGGTTTGGGTCAGTTTATGCTTTATAATCCGCGAAGCGGATTATAAAAAAGTTTAAACTGACCCAAACCAGGTTACTATCGAATAATTTGGCCAAGAAATAGAGTCATTCCTTATTATTTAATTTTAAAATAATTAAACAACTGTGGGTGTAAAATTATGTTTTGCTTTTTATGAGTTCAAATTTGCCGCTCAGTTATACATCCCTAGTAACGGAAGTGATATGAAACAAGTGGAGGTAATAACTGATATACATATCTAGCAGCCATGATGTTTATGTACACGAGGTAAGATTGAGCTACTGTTTGAAGTTAAAGGTACATTTATTAAATCTCGAATTTCCCATGAATTCCAAGGACTGGAAATGGGGGGGGGGATTGTATGGATACAGATGATTCAGCTGGTTGTCAAGGGGGTGTCTCTCCATACCAAACAAGGTTATAAAGAAATAATTTGCGTTCTTTTTGGTAAGCAACCAATGAGAGACTAGAATAAAAACAAAATTAAATTATAAAATCTTTAATGATAAATTCGAATCTTTGCTGTAAAACATGCTCCTTTAACATATATACATAACCTTTAAAAGATGTTATTTTCGAAGTATTTAGTAAATTTTCAAATGCTGCTCAGGTGACATACACTTGACTTTTTCTAGAAAAATACTAAACATGGTTAAGTTGTAAGAATAAGACCAACTTCTATTCTAGAGACAAAAGCGGGCTAGAGACCATGGCTTGAGATATTATTTTAAATCACGGTACTTACTTTCCCGCACGTACAGTTCATATGTGGCATATGATATAAAACAAAATTGTATTAATATATTTATAATAGATACAGTAGTATAAACTCACTTTAGAGTTCTGTAAAATAATAAACTGTGAAATTTTACCCGGAAAATAATGGGAATGCATTAATTTTAATTATTAGAGGGGAGCCATGACAAAATTTCGTGCAACTTAGTGACTTCTCTCTTTCTCTCTCTCTCTGTATATGCGTTTGAAAACGCAATTTCCACCCATTTCTTTTATTCAAAGTCGCAATGGAATTGTCAGAATCTGAATCGGTAATCGATCTTACATGGACGGTCAAGCTTTCTCCCCCTCTGTGTACATAATAACTAAACTATTGTAACAGAAAGGGAAATAATTCAAACGAAAGTTTCCCGATTTTTATAATCGCTTCATTCCTATGTAATTTTCCTAGGTTACAAAAAGACATTCCTCATCAACAAGAAAAATTAAGACCTGCTAGTATTCCCGGTGATTTTAATATAATTATGGATGCTTAAGTTATATATATTTTATTTATTACATTATAAGAATTGCTTACTGTGATTTACTATATGGCCTATCGCCTTCATAAAAACATTTTTCTTTTCAAAGCAAAAAAAATTATAGGACTCGAAAAAAAAAAAAAAAATTAAAATGTTGAGTAAAGGAAAGATTAAACAATAAATATGCTTGTATTATAAATATATGCTTGTTTTTTTTTTTTTTTTTTTTTTTTTTTTTTTTTTTTTGTCATTTTAAATGGCATGTTAAATGGTGACGATAACATTTAATTATTTGATTAATTGTTCTTAAGTACAAAGAAAGTAGAAATGATACAAATTCGACAGGGATTTCTTAAACAATGGGTGCTCGCAATCAGGGCGCTGAGCAAATGACTATTACTACATGTGACAAATACCGGTATCTCTCTCAAACCTTTTTTTTATGTTTATGGCTCAGATCATGTCAGCCATTAAGTCTTCTTTATTAAAGTCATTAAAAAACTTTCCAAGTATCAAAAAAATCAGTTTGTTTTACATTGCGTTCATAAACAATGACGTCATAGTGCATTTTTTGTGTTTTACTTGTAGAAGATCTAATTTTCAACAACAAATATCTCTGTAACGAATATGTCTATGTTGCAACCACTATTGAAATAACGACCACTATTGAAATAATTATATCAATAGTGGTTAAGAGTGCATTTCAATAGCAAACATATACGAGGGGTTATCAAGAAGTTCGTTGACTGAGGCTATAAAATTAGTACTATGTAGTCTGTGCTTTCAAAATTTATATGGAACATAAAACAACAAAAAATAAAGAAATGTTGAATATTTTAGCCTGATACGTTCATTACTTACAAAATTATTACAAAATGAAAACGACAATATATGATCACCCGGCGCTGTCGTCGTTTATTTTCATGACGTCCGATAACGTCATTGTTTTTTCATTGTCCGCTTCTTCTACCTCATACACTTTCTTGATGAGAAACCCTGGAGCTGAGTAAGGACTTAAATCCGTCTTGTTCATATGACTTTATAATGTCATGAACAGTGGCCTTCAATGAATATAATATTACAAATGGATTAATTCATTGGGAGAGATCCACGCTGGATTGTGCCGGTATATTTTGCTTTTGGGAGTTCAGTTTCTACAACGCATGATCAACGTCATTTTTTGACGTGATTGATTTTTCACATCTTGACTGCACATCGACATTAACTGTGTATCCCTTTTCTCTCTGAATCTATTTTGACATTAAAAGACAAGTACTCTGGATGCATTTTATTTCTCTGTAGCCAGTTTCAACATATTTTAGGTATATTCCAGTTTTTTTTCAGGGGCAAAACTTTATAGAATGTTGGAAACGGAACCCCCTCCCCCATTTTGACGTCATTTCAAGGCCTCATTTGTTTGGACATTCCGTGTAAAATTTGCAATAATATTTCATAGAACTTCCAGAATGAAGTAAAAATTTCGTATTTTATGGAACAATTTTGTCCAGACACATACCTATTTAACGGGATTTTTGGATGTCAAAAGTTTTTCTCAGTTACACATAGGTCGTAAAAACGTCGTGTTCGAGGTTGCGCCGCCTGGACATACCATTTTTTACAAAAACATCACTTATTTATCAAAAAATAAATTTTATTATTTATGATCTATTCTTTAGATAGAAAAGATGATGCTTACGAGATATTGTAAAATTCATTGATGTGCGGTTTTAATTTTATGACGCAAGTCCACGAACTTTTTGATAACCCCTAGTATATTAACCACTATTGAAATACGACAACTATTGAAATAATTATATCAATAGTGGTTGAGAGTGCATTTCAATAGTAAACATAGCTAGTAGCCACTATTGAAATACGACCACTATTGAAGTAATTATTTCAATAGTGGGCGAGAGTGCCTTTCAATAACAAACATAGGTAATAACCACTATTGAAATACGACCGTTATTGAAATAATATATAAATAGTGGTTGAGAGTGCATTTCAATGACAAACATAGATATAAATCACTATTGAAGTACGACCACTATTGAAATAATTACTTTATTGGTGGGTAAGAGTGCATTTCAATATGAATACCATAGGTTTCATCCACTATTGAAATAAGACCGTATTGAAAGAAAAGTTTCACCGCGTATTTTTTTTATCCAAAATTTCACAAAAATTAGATTTTAAGTGAAAAACATATAAATTAATAATTAAAGTGTATAAATTGATAAGGATGGTTCTAGTGAAGCACAATTTTAACATCACAAAAGGTTTACAATTTCTTCATATTCTAGAAATTTATTATTTGCGTCATTTTCAATGAAATCAGAACAAAATATATGTACCAATCCAGGCATCCATACTTTGTTTGTATCATATGTTCTTAAATGAAAATTTAGATAGTTAATGAAATTATAATTTCAAAAGTGATTTAAATAATTATTTTGATCGTCCATATTGAGATCTTTATTTCAAAAGTGAGTATTATTTCAATAGTGGTTGCAATCTATGTTTGATATTGAAATGAATCTCACCCACTATTGAAATAATTATTTCAATAGTGGTCGTATTTCAATAGTGATTAATATCTATGTTTGTTATTGAAATGCACTCTCAGCCACTATTGATATAATTATTTCAATAGTGGTCGTATTTTAATAGTGGTTATTAACTATGTTTGCTATTGACATGCACTCTCATCTAATATTGATATAATTATTTCAATAGTTGTCGTATTTCAATAGTGGTTACTAACTATGTTTCCTATTGAAATGCACTCTCAACCACTATTGATATAATTATTTCAATAATTTTCGTTATTTCAATAGTGGTTGCAACATGTGTACCTTAAAACGTTTGTAATAAAACATGCAGGGTAAATTCAAAAGTGGGTAATATTTTAAAAAAGAAATTATTTTGTGTTGAAATTAAGAAAAATGCAACAGAAGATAACATAAAATCAGTCAATAATGCATAAGTTTATCAACTTCCTAGTAGCATAAGCAATATTGACTTCAAGTTTACGATAATTTCTTTGCATCTCATTTAAACGTGTTGCAAAAATGTTCAGTTTTTTCTCTTGTTTAAGAGAATATCAATTGTTTTGTTGTATCTCAATTATTTACGAAACGCCAGCCGCTAAATGCCCATGATACTGAAAAGGCGTCAAAAGGCGTCTCTGGGCGTTAAAGGGTTAAAATAAATGTCAGCGCTGTTAAACGATGAGGTACATGTATAACAACAATACAAAAATCAATAGGCGCAATGTTCATGCAATAAGTGGGGTATTGAGATATCGCAAGAGTTGATCATTGAAAATACTAATCCTTCCATTCTTATAAAGCTACAACCTTTTGATTACTTTTGTTCTTTGTACCTATAGGCAATTTTGAGCAGCATCTAGGAGCATTTTAATATCTTTTTCGACATTTTCCCGTCTATACACATAATTTTACTACCTCGGTGCTCCAGGACGTGCAATGACGTTCCCATTCTTGGCTTTGTTTTTACGCTTTGGCTGTTTATAAATTGTTATAAAACAGTCATATATCCTCTAACTTAATTCAAAATTTCGCCAATTGATGTTTCAGGAATACTGTAGAGAAAGGTAAAGTATCATGAATCTTTTTGCGCTACAACTGGGCAATTTTTAACATCAATAAAAGGTCTCTGTAATGTAAACATGAGTAAACGAAGCATGCTGCGTGATGCACGTTTTATCAAAATAAAAAAAAGAAGAGTTTTGTAAGGTTCACTGGTAAACACCAAATCTCTGAATATTTATTAGAAAATAAATAATCCTTTTTTTCAGGGAAATTTACACGGATTCATTGAAATAACATGCTCTCAGTAGCACTTATCCGCGAACTTTTCTGACAACCCTCGTATGTGTACCAAATTGAAATATAATATGACGTTAAAGAAAAAAGTTACGACAAAGAGGAGGAGAAAATTTCAAGTAAATTCTTATATATTCCTATATTAAACTTGGATAATCCATTGTGGCCCCGCCCTACCCCCGGGATTTATGGTTTGAAGAAAATTCAATCTATACTACCTGAGGATGCTTCCATATGAGTTTCATTTATCCTATGGCTTTTTGGTTCTGGAGAAGAAGATTTTTTAAAGATGTTTCCTTATATATCTATGTAAACCTGTGATCAGCCATTCTGACCCAACCCTACTCCCAGGTTTTCTGAAGAAAACTGAATCTACACTACATGAGGATGCTACCATATGAGTTTCAGTTTTCCCTGGCCCAGTGGTTCTGGAAAAAGATATTCTTTAAGATATTTCCTATTTACTTTGATCAGCCATTGTTGCCCCGCCCTACCCCGGGGGTCACAATTATCTCCCCTTGGAAAAGGACATGGCCCTTTATTTGAACAAACTTGAATCATTTTTACCTAAGGATACTTTGTTGCAAATTTGGTTGAAATTGGCCCAATGGTTTTTGAGAAGAAGATGAGAATGTGAACAGTTTACGACGACGACAACGAGTACAACGACAACAGCAGTTAAACAAACAACGGACACATTTTGATCAGAAAAGCTAAAAAAAGGGTAGCAAATGTTCTTTCGCCATTCCATCGGTACTTGTAATTGAAACCGAGGTCCCTATTAACGGCAGACATTGGCCAAATAAAGATCCCTCACTGCTCCATGGCCCTGTGTGCCAAGTAAAAGTCAAAATTTGAAGACTTTCACCGGCTCATGGTTACGTTTATATATATGACTGAAAAATCTCGAATGGAACATAAAACAACAAACAATCAATAAATCTTTGACTGAATAAAAAAATGTTCGATTCAATACTCACAAAATGGTACGTGGAACAAATAAATGATTATTTAGAGAGGTTGAGATTTTAAACGTGTACGGGTAAGTCTAATAGAGGAATTTTGAATTAAGAGGTTCTGCGTGAACTTTTCTAAAAAAAAGATGACGAGTGATATACCTTAAAATAAATCAATAGTTATTCCTTACTATTTTTCTCCCAGTAAGATTCGTTAGTGAACTCCTCGTCATTGTCGCTATAATCCATGCCGCAAGCGCCACTGTCACGGAATTCCTAGAAATAAGAAAAAATAAAATAATCGACATTATATAGAATTTAGAACCAATTTATTCTTAGTAGCTGACTTTGAAGAAATTACAAGTTTTCGCATTAGCAACAGGGAATATATTCCTGCCTTATTAGCACACTGTTGCCATGCTCATGAAAATGCAGTTGCGGAGATATACATGTATTGGCTGCGTTACCTTAATCTGAAGTGACAGTTAATTACATTTATACCGTTATAAGAAGTTCAAGGAGAATGTTTTTACACTTTGCTATATGGTGATGTCTCTGTATGGATCAAGAATTCCCGAATAGGAGCTAAACAATATGTAATCAATCAATATATGAATATATAACATTTTGTAATCCTTAATCTCTATAGGAAGGCAGTCTCATTGAAAATAAGATAAGTGATGCAATAAAAGGTTAAATAATGTAGGAATTTTATATGTGACTTCACACGAACATGTTCGTGTGACTGCTACCTGGTTCAAAAAGAAAAAAAAACACCATTTTTAGAAATAAAATTAATAGCAAACCATTTAAACATATTTATTGAAAAAAATATAGCTTATATAAGTCAAGTTTTACCTTTGAAGTTCCTCCTGCAATAAATACAAAGGAAACTGTTCATACATTGATTTCATACATATCTAGTGACAAAACAATGTGATTCACTTATGTTAGTTATGACGTGTTCAATTTTCGACAGCTCATGGATGCACATCGCTTTCACATAAGTGAAGAAATATAATGACATTTCCTAAAAAAATTATTCTCCTGTGACCAAAATAGAAAATCAATATCAAAACCCAGGACATATCGCCATAAAAGGAGGATATTTAACTTCAAAAAAGAAGAGACAATTAATGAGAAGAAACAAGTATACAGTCATGTAGTAAAAATTCCCTGAACAGCCTTCTTGTTAGGCAAAATTACGTGTAAAAAAAATCATGGTTACTTTTCATCCTTCCTGGTACTGAAGGATAATCATAATATGAGGTTTTTTCGATGCCTATTCTGGGAGAAGTGCGGGAAGGAGGCCATCTGTACAATGTTTTTTTTTCTGGAACTTTGGTAGTTGCATATTCTGTCACTTGGTTCAATTTCTGGTTAAAAGTTCCCCTTTTATTTGACTCCTTCGCTTCATCAAAGCAATCTTGATGATGTATTTCATCAGGTTTATGCACTGTCTTGCTTGGAACCGTGTAGGTCGAGGGCGTGGTTTCTTTCGGAAACTAAAGATCAGAGTTAGAGTATAAATTGCTAAAGATGGTTTTTGTATTGTTTTCTTGTTCTTGAGTTTGTTTTTTCTCAATTTGATTCTTTATTTTATCTTCGACTTCATGGATTATAAGTATTGAAAAAAAAACAACACACTTTTTATACAAGGCATCCAAGAAGTGATTGATATAATTCATGCATGTTACTTTTCTTAGTCAAATAGGTTAGTACTGTAAAAAAAATATTATTAACTTTGGTTTAAATTTTAGTTAATGCACCATTAAATAAATGCAAACAATCAACCAATTCTTCTTAATATGTAAATTACCTTTATAATTGAATATATATTGGTTCAAGAGGTGACATTGTCATAGATTTGAATAAATAAAAACTGTTATGAACAATATTTCAAAATACAGAAGAAAAAAAGGGAAAGAAAGAACACAAGAAAAGAAAGGTTTGCAGATAATACCAGATCATTATCAACAACAGTCAATCGTGAAGACACGCTGGATGTTGTTGAGGTTTCTGTTGGTGATTTATGGGGGAAAACACGAACAAATGATTGAGAGGAAGCCTGTTTTACGTTTTGTATTTTACTTTCAACTGCCTCAATTTTGTCTCTAACCGACGTCGCACGTGGTAAATCTGTTTCTCTATTACTTGACATATCTCTTCCTGCAAGCAAACCAGTATCTGTAGAAGTCTTTGATTTATACGCTATGTAAATATACATGAAAGAAAGATTCAACAGTCATCAATCGCAAAAGTGAATTGAAACAATATAAAGTAAACATGGACCTCTTAAATTATCAGAGATCGAATCCGGTAGAATAGATGATAAGGTATCCCCTGTCAAAAGGGTCACACCCGCCGTGAGCCCCTTGTCATGATAGGGGAAAAGGGAAAGTCCATATCAAATTCAGTGTGAAATTAATTTCTAAAATAGTGCAAGGCATGAAGAACATCTGTCAATATTTAACTTAATTTAAATTGTATTTGCTGACAAGATAATTGCATCGACCATAGAATATGACAATGTGAACTTAAAACAAAACTGTAATAGTTGATTTTCTTTTTTCACTAACTAATTTGCCATTATAAAAAAAATAGTTCATATCGAATCAACTGGGATAAATCAACTTTATTTTCAAGTGATAACGAAATTGCTATATAAATAAGGAAAGTTAAAAATGTAAAAAAACAAAAAGTCATCTGGTTCATCATACTCTGTTGTAAGGTTACATTAACATTTCGGTCTAGTATAATATATTAATTAAACGGAGGTATCAGACACTATGGTATGTTTTATCATGATATGGAACTCAAGCAGAAATTGCTGATATAATAGCAATTGGGATACATAAACTTTAAATGTAAGTGATAACTAGTGCTAATTGTAACGGGGACCGTTACAGATGTTCCCCAAACGCTCCCCAACTCCCTTTTGGTGCCATATTCCCTGTTATCTCTATTGAATAAGAAATACTTTATGGAATTTAGACTTAATCAAGGTCTTCCAAGAAAAATACAAAATATATAAAAAAAATAGGTATTGCACGCGTGTTCATGTGCGTAACGACCATATTATCTTGTCTACACTATCTAAAATTTTAATAATATCAAAGCATTTAATCCAAAAGTATTAAAAATGCACTCATTCGAGTGTATTTTTTATTTTACTCATTTCACGTGCACGCACGTACAAGCACGTGCATAATGACTACACCTTCTTGTAGGAGTCCCTTATATTTATCCAAGTTCTAAATCCCATCCTGTTTGGTTGAAAAACAAGAGAGTTATAGCCATTTGAAGTTTCAGCCAATCAGATTGCAGCACACGTGCATGCGCGTGATTTCATGAATATTTTCTATATCATATTTTAGGATATCGTAATGCATGACTATGTTTTAAATTTCAAAGCATTTCGTCAAAAAACAAAGGAGATATAGCCATTTAAAGTTTTAGCCAATCAGATTACAGCACGCGCGCATGCGCATGCTTTTATTAAAATTTTAATATATCATGCTGTAGATCTTCATAATGTAGGACCATGTTCAAAATTTCAAAAGATTATGACAAGAAACAAGAAAGATATTGAGACTTTAGTTTCAGCCAATCAGAGCAAAGTGCACGTGCATGCGCGTGAGATCTTGCTATTTTGACAATGCCATCTTGTCTATACTACTAATGTATCCTTACATTATGAGTTTCAAAGCATTTTATCAAAAAATAGAAAAGTTCCGACTATATCTATTATATTGGTTATTGCAAGTGTTGCACGTGCGCGCTCTTGCAAGCACGTGCGCGCAAAATGACCTTGATTTCGCCAATCTGCATAACATGTCTACTTACCCTAAAAAGGTTTTACCTACCTCGGACGAACAGTTTACAAGATCATTCCCGGACAAAAAAGTACCCAGGAAGAAGAAGAAGAAAAATAATAACTAGGAGACTTATTGTTCACAGAACAATAAGAGGTCTTTCCACCTTTTGAATTTCAATTTCATTTAATATTTATCTATTTAAAATTAAATTTCATAAAAAAAGAAACCAGAAATTGCTTAAAAGAAGAAAAAAATGAAAATGAAAATTTTTTTTAGGTGACCTTGACCTTTGACCTTCAAGTCATATTCAAGGTCAAAGGTCAAGGGTCACATTGTAATTAATCCAATGTCTCTATGACTTATAGTTTTAAAGTTATAAGGTTTAATAGTAAGCACAAAAGCATTTAAGGGCAGTAACTCATTCAAGGAGTCACCAGATCCTTTTGCACTTGAACATAAAAGTTTTGTCTAAAGTCCCATAAGACATTAGAGAAGGTTTCGTGTCTTTGCGGTTTACGGTTTTGGAGCTATAGCAATAAAAATGTTTTTCGTACAAGGGGCAATAATTTTTAATAGGGTCAATCTTAGGGGATGAGAATGAAATCTAATACACAATTTTAAAAGTACATATTAATGATGCATAGACATTAAGCATATGTTGAAAGACAAAAGAGATATAAAAAGAGCTAAATTTCTCAGTTTCGGAATGACCTTGACCTTTGACCTTTACATGAATTTTAAGCTCAAAGGTCAATGAATCTTATGCAGTTGGGCTCATGTCTCTATACCTTCTCGTTTTGAAAATTTTTAATTATTTCTAAAATTCAGAGACTTTCAAGGGCAATAACTCATTGAAGGAGTCACCAAATACTTTCACAATGAATAAATTCCAGAACCCTCTCAATTAGTCGAAGACTTTAGTGAAGGTTTCATATTTGTACGGTTTACGGTTCCGAAGTAGTAGCGATAACAAGGTTTACCGCACAAAGGGCGATAACTGTTAATAGGATCAATCTTACAGAATACGAATTGAATCTTTTAAATAGTTTTAAGAGTGCATATTAATGATGCTAAGACAGTTTGTATATGTTTAGAGACAAAATGGATATAAAAAGAGCGTAATTTCTCAATTTTGGAATGACCTTGACCTTTGACCTTTACATGAATTTTAACCTCAAAGGTAAATGAATCTTATGCAGTTGGTCCCATGTCTCCATCACTTCTTGTATTGAACATTTTTAATTATTTCTAAAATTCAAAAAGTTTCAGGGGCAATAACTCAATGAAGAAGTCACCGAATACTTTCGCAATGAATAGATTCCAGAATCCTCTCAATTAGTCGAAGACTTTAGTGAAGGTTTCATATTTGTACGGTTTATGGTTTCGCAGTAGTAGCGATAACAAGGTTTTCTGCACAAAGGGTGATAACTTTTAATAGGGTCAATCTTACGGAATACGAATTGAATCTTTAAAATAGTTTTAAAAGTACATATTAATGATGCTAAGACAGTTTGTATATGTTAAGAGACAAAAAAGATATAAAAAGAGCTTAATTTCTCAATTTTGGAATGACCTTGACCTTTGACCTTTACATGAATTTTAAGCTCAAAGCTCAATGAATCTTATGCAGTTGGTCCCATGTCTCTATCACTTCTGGTTTTGAAAATTTTTAATTATTTCTAAAATTCAAAAAGTTTCAGGGGCAATAACTCATTGAAGGAGTCACCGAATACTTTCGCAATGAATAGATTCCAGAGTCCTCTCAATTAGTCGAAGACTTTAGTGAAGGTTTCATATTTCTACGGTTTACGGTTTCGAAGGAGTAGCGATAACAAGCATTTCTTGCGAAAGGGGCAATAACTTTGAAAGGTGTCAAAGATCAAACATGGGGGGTCGTTTTTCAGAATAACTTTGAATATCCAATGTCATGAACTATAAAGTTTTTCGATAAGTCTTGCGGTTTCAAAAGTCCGGGAAGAAAAATAATAATAACTAGGAGACTTATTGTTCACAGAACAATAAGAGGTCTTTCCACCTTCTTTGAATTTCAAATTTGTTATATATCTGACTCCTTAAAATTAAATTCCATGAAAAAGAATCCAAAATGGTCTTAAAGCATAGAGAAATGAAAATTTAAAAAAAATGGAATGACCTTGACCTTTGACCTTGAGAAAATGTTCAAGGTCAAAGGTCAAGGGTCCCAATGCAATTGACCCCATGCTTCTACGACTTATAGTTTTCAAGTTATCATGTTTAATAATAAGTACAAAGAAGTTAAAGGGCAATAACTCATATAAGGGGTCATCAGATTCTTTAGCACTGATACAGTGAAGTTAGGTCTTTAGACCCTTAAAACATCAGTGAAGGTTTGGTGTCTCTACGGTCTATGGTTTCAAAGGAGTAGCGATAACAAGATTTTTCGCACAAGGGGCAATAACTTTTCAAAGGGTCAATCTTAGGGTACAAGAAAAAAATCATTAAAAGAGTATTAAGAGTGCATGTTACAGACAGAAGATAGATAGTATATGTTTGAGGATATAAAAGCTATTGAAAGAAATTTATTCCTCATATTTGGAATGACCTTGACCTTTGACCTTGAAATTAATTTGAAGGTCAAAGGTCAATAAATCTTATGCAGTTGGTCCCATGTCTCTTTCACTTCTCGTTTTGAAAATTTTTAATTATTTCTAAAATTAAAACAGTTTCAGGGGCAATAACTCATTGAAGGGGTCACCGAAAACTTTTGCAATGAATAGATTCCAGAGTCCTCTCAATTAGGCGAAGACTTTAGTGAAGGTTTCATATTTGTACGGTTTATGGTTTCGAAGTAGTAGCGATAACAAGGTTTTCCGCACAAAGGGCGGTAACTTTTAATAGGGTCAATCTTACGGAATACGAATTGAATCTTTAAAATAGTTTCAAGAGTACTTATTTATGATGCTAAGACAGTTTGTATATGTTAAGAGACAAAAAAGATATAAAAAGAACTAAATTTCTCAGTTTTGGAATGACCTTGACCTTTGACCTTTACATGAATTTTAAGCTCAAAGGTCAATGAATCTTATGCAGTTGGTCCCATGTCTCTATCACTTCTCGTTTTGAAAATTTTTAATTATTTCTAAAATTCAAAAAGTTTCAGGGGCAATAACTCATTGAAGAGGTCACCGAATACTTTCGCAATGAATAGATTCCAGAGTCCTCTCAATTAGTCGAAGACTTTAGTGAAGGTTTCATATTTGTACGGTTTACGGTTTCGAAGGAGTAGCGATAACAAGCATTTCTAGCGAAAGGGGCAATAACTTCGAAAGGGGTCAAAGTTCAAACAAGGGCTGTCGTTTTTCAGAATAACTTTTGATATCCAGTTTCATGAACTATAAAGTTTTTCGATAAGTCTTGCGGTTTCAAAAGTCCGGGAAGAAAAATAATAATAATAAACATAAGCATTTCAAGAGGTCTTTCCACAGAAAGGTGGAAAGCCCTAATAATAAACATAAGCATTTCAAGAGGTCTTTCCACAGAAAGGTGGAAAGACCTAATAATAATAATAATAAGAAGAAGAAACAGAGTAAAAACAATATGTTCCCCAACTTCGTTTGGGGAACATAATGAAATATCGCTACACAACGAAGCAATGTTGAAAATAGAAAAGTTGAAATTACAAATGTGTCGTGTGTAATATGCTGTAGTTATTTTGTCATCAAAAAGTTTCCGTAATACCTTAACAATTGATCGGGTCAGGTAAATTAAGATTGTTTCCGTCTAGTCATTATATTGCACCATGATTACCCGCCCAAGAAAACATCGAAATATATACATTGGTAGGGCTACACTAAAATGTTTGATCGTGGTATGCTTTATAAGCTTAGCGAATCAAACAATGTTTTTTATATCATATGAAACGTGATCTTCTAAAATGCATACTGATAATGTAACTACATCTATATTATTTCCTAATTGATAGTGTGGGTATTTAATTCATCCAAATTAGCTATAAAATGGTTTCAAATATCCAAAAAAAGGGTTAAGGAAATATTTCTGTACGCCCTTTAGTAGCGCCGCAAAAACTTTTTAACAGTATATAAAACAGTTTTAAATGCGCACATATTTCTCTCTTGTACCACATGACGCGTTTTGGTAGCATTTCTAAATCCTTTCGAAATCATTTCAAAGATGGTAAAAATCAGTAACTTTTTCGAGTGAAGAATATAATCTTTAAGTTAGTAGAAAAATTAAAACTTATGAATTCACTTTGACGACAAAGTTTTATCTATATTTACTTCAAAATTGTTTACATTAAATTTGAAAATATAACTTATCAGAGACTTTATTGAATAATCCTAGTTGTACAAGGCCTAAACAACTTACAACATGTATTGAAGAACTTGAAGGAGAAATCATTTCGACTTTCACTTCGAAAAAAAAATGCGACATATTGTGTAGTAAAGGCAACAAATGGATACTTTCAAAATCAACGCAGCGGTTATGCTGTATGTATTAAATACAGTGTATTAAAATTAAAAAAAAAATCAATATTACACTCAGAATATTAACTCTTATTTAATAGGAAACTGTACCTTTCAACCTTTTAACGACTTGAAAGTTTTAGTCTATTATTTTTAGAGAATATTTTTGCATATGTACTCACAATACACATTCACAGCCAAGAGTTGCTTCTATGTATAAGAAATCCTTCCGCTAAAATTGACAATGCAGATGTTTCTTGTCATATGGCCACCTGTTAAACAGGAAGTACATTTAAGTTCAAGGATGTATTTTTTTTTTTGGTATTGGTGTTTGTTGTATTTCTTTAGGACTTTTTTTTTCTTCCGTTGAGGACTTCTGCATGTGTGGTGGTCTTTGTTGCTTTTTGGTTCATTTTTTTTTTTAGATTTTAACCATTCACTTTTATATGTGTAAATGTATTGAAATATATAGCCTATAAAATGTTTAAAATGTTTCTTTTTGTTTGATCTTACATAAAAATAGTTTGTACTTTGTCGTTTTGGAAAATGGTGCTAATTCCAGTGCTAAATAAGAAGATGATTTACACGACAATGAGATATGAAATAGTTTTTTAAAAAGTTTGAAGACACAAGGTTCAATCCCAATTTACACTTCACCTCAGATCCTTCATGAACAACATAAAGGTCATAATTTCCAGTATCAATTGAAGGATAATTGTTTATAACATGCTTAAATTCATACACAGGGCACAAAAACTTGAATTTTAAAATATTAAGATTTTGAGATAGTTTTAAATTGTTCAACCTTGGTAAGACATGATACAACATATTATAAGAATTCAAAAATGAGGAACAAAGTTTTGTACGTAAATCTTTCACTTATCCTTTAATAACTCAGTCCAACCTTTTTTAAATCAAATTCAGGGCGGGGGCTCAATTTTTTGTTTTTTTTGTATAAAATTTTCCCTATTTCCATAGCACCGGTCACGGTAGCCTAGTGGTAGAGCGTTTGCTTCGTGATCGGGAGGCCCGGGTTCGATTCTCGATCGCGGCGCCGCGTCATACCTAAGACGTAAACAAAGGTAGTGACTCATTAAGCGATTGAAGGGATTTATATATAAAAACCATCTATTTATCTCTGTATTGATTAATTCAAAACTGAAAAAAGAATAGGATAGATTACAAGATCAGTTCGTTCTTGTCCCTGCTGACAAACCGGGTAACAACATTGTCTTTGTTTGAAAGGCTCAATTTATGGATTATTATGGAGGAACTTGAATTTAATTCTCTAACTAGTAATCCAACTGATACTCAAAGTTCCCTTTCTAAGGAAGATTTTTTTTTCAAAATAATTTGTCAGTTTTGATATTTTTTTAAGTATTACAAACAACAAGAATGAATTTCCATATCTAAACTAGATTCCAAAACTTCATTAAAATCCTTACAAAATAAGATATAAAATAGATTCCAGTAAAAGTTTAACTGAATTAGTATGAAAATATTTGGTCAGCATTTGACTTAATGATCGATTTTTTAAAATATTTTTGCTGACAGGTCATTGTATCAACCATACATCTAAATTTACGAAATAATGACTTCAAATGAGACTGCTGATATTTTGCTTCATCACCCTGTTTGTCAATAGCTTAATACCTCATTTTAGAATTTGTTAAAACGTAGAACTTGTTCTTGCCAATTGAATGAACTGAAAGTAAAAACCCCATATGCAGGTGATTAATGGTATATTGCTGCATAAATAATGGAAGTCCACGACAGAAAAGATAAAGTCATCACGTTAATTAAGTTGTTGTAAGACCACCATTACGTTTAACATCTTTTTCTAGTTAAATATCTAAACAAAAATGACTGTCTGTGTGTCTATGTCAGAATCTGTGGTATCTTTTATTTCCAGTTCACCGAGAAATTGTGGAATAACCATTGTTGATTGACAATACGTTATCCATATATCTAAATATTGAGTTGAGGCCACACCAAGAGTTTCTTCTTTTCTTTTCACATTTAAGATCCTAAACAAATTCTGCGCAATGAATACAAACGAAAGTCTGCTTATAATTTGGCGTCATTGGAACCAAAGAAAATTATTAAAATAATTTTGCAAATTACCAATGACAAGGTAAGTCGCTTTACGACTTCTTTTTTCTATATACTTAAGAAATAAGGTACCATTTTTTTGTTTTATTGGGATGTAAAACGAATTCGTAACTTGATCAAACCCCATAAAGCCCTTCGGGCTTTATGAAAGATTTGATCATATGACAAACCCATTTTACATCCCAATAAAACTTTTAAAAATGGTACAGTGTACCTTATTACTTATATTTACATTTGTGACTGATTTATTACAAATAGTGAGGTACTTTAGGAGGCTAGGGGTCAACAAAAAAACACAAATTAACCACCAGCTTTAACTTATTTTTTTAGATACGGAATCTTAAGCTGTCAGCTATCATTAGGCAAAGAAAAATTTATACATTTTAGTTTAAGAATGTGATCATTTTTGTATATCTTTATATGGAGCTTTTCTTTTAAAGGAGATCAAAATAGTCTGAAAATGGCTGCCACCCCCAGCCTCTTTATGTTAAGTTTTAAATCCATAAATGTTTTTTAAACTCAGCGATATACATTGAAAGTGTTGATAACGTCGATAGCTTATGACGTTACTATGATATTACGTCGATCGTTTATGACTAAACGATAAATTTAGGGTCAAATGACGAACATGTTTTACAGAGATGTAAAACGCCTTGTTTAAGTATTACGTCGATCGCTTATGACTAAAAGATAAATTTAGGGTCAAATGACGAACATGTTTTACAGAGATGTAAAACGCCTTGTTTAAGTAGTGTTATATAAGGGAACACATTAAAATTTTACAAATGTAAATATATATAAATAAAATTACGACAGCCCAGAAGGCTCATTCGAGATTAGGGGTTCGAAATACGAAATTCGAGAATCGAAATACGAGATTCGATATTCGAGATTCGAAATTCGAGTTTCGAGATTCAAGATCCAGATCAACCAAGCAAAAGCGGGTTCAACATTTGATTACTTCCCTTTATTATGATTTTACTATCAAGAAATCCTTTAGTATATAACAAATGAGTCATTTGATTTAATTACAATGCAAGAAAGAGTGTTATATATATATATATTAAAAGGAAATTTAAATAATCTTTGGGTTTTTGAACAGCAAGATATACTTAAATTTATATTATGGCTCTTTAAATATTAAATAGAGTATATATATCAGGAGTATATAGATTTTTGTATTGTCTACTTTGTTTCCGAGGATGATGACATATAAATAAAGTTATAAATAAGTGTCGAGTGTCTAAAGATTAACAATATTCCCACCCCTACCCACCCCACCTGCCTGTTTTTCCAAAACAAATAAAATGCGATGTTGTAAAACTTTAAGGGCGACGTAGTATTGAAAAACAAAAATCGCCTTCGTTTTTATTATCTATAGAGGAAATACATAAAAATTAAGTATTTAATTGCATATCTTCATCTAAGGTGTTTCTTGAATTAATTAAAAATTATATTCATTACAGATTATCAATATGAATTAGAATAAATGCATTTATTTTGTCTTATATCAATAGTAGATTGAGTTTAAATTAGATGCAGAACTATAGCGTTATGGTTTTAAGTTTTAGTCTCTGACCATACCGTTATGACCAAAGACTAAAATATACCCGTGAAAGGTTAAAACGCTACAGTTCGATTTAGAAGCCAAGTCTCACTGCAAAAATGTACCCGTTATAAATGTAATGAAATATATACCCTTGAATTACTGCGCAGTTTAGAGACGATTCATAATCCTAGTATTTCATATCTAATTTTAATCAAATACAATATTTTCACTAAGCAATGATCTGATTAAAAAAAAAAAATAGTCGACCTTCTTGTTCCTCGAGTCAACGATAAGACCAATTAATATTCCTTATATACGTATTTACTATTTTGTTTAATGAGAAAAATAATATTATATATATATATTTCAAAATGTAAACCAAATCTTAATTTTATTTCGTTTTGATGCATTAAACATTTTTTTTCATTTAAACATTAAACATGATATTGCATTTTAGCAAATGACCTATTTTTTGTAGATATATTCAACGATTTCTTGAGAGTAAAAACATAACAAAGGGGGGTAATCAAATGTTGAACCCGCTTTTGATTGGTTAGTTTGGATCTTGAATTTCGAAAATCGAATTTCGAATCTCGTATTTCGAAACTTGAATCTTAAGCTTGAATGAGCCTTCTGGGCTTTCGTATAGAATAGACCTCCCAATAATATCAATGAGCCCAGATTTTGATTTATCTTAGGGAGTTGTTTTATATAAGATTGATAAATCGTATTTCTATCTTGTTTTATTGGTAAAATTGTGTGATTTTAAATTTTTTAAAGGTTCTTTGGAACATTTAAAAATTCATATCTGATATACTTACATGTAAAACAGTACCGAACGGTTATCCATAATTTGGTATATTTAAAATGTTAAAAAATCACCTGTGGATCTATATATAGACGTCTGAATATTGATTTCCAAAAGTGTTTATCTGTGTTTGTCTGTCTTTATACAAGTTCGTCAACGAGTAATTGCACAGAAGAGTATCCAGTTTAAAGTTTTTTTTTTTACTTTGTTAAATGATACCATGTCCCTGGATATTAAAACTGAAAGGGCAGTTGATGAGTTTCCAGAAGAACCAGGAGTAACGGATATTGCTTTTGTTGTGGAGGGACGAAAGATATATACCTTTAAAACAATTCTTTCCATCGCGTCTCCTGTTTTTAAAGCAATGTTTTCTTCGGATTTCAAAGAAAAAAGTTCAAAGGAAATTGAACTACCTGGAAAAACCTACAGGGATTTCGAAAAATTTCTGATGTGCTTATCTCCAGACAAATACTTGGATTTGAATGGTATGTATCTCTTAAATTGTGCATTTTTTTAAAAAAAAAAAGTTTAAATATGGTTGAAGGATTCCATTTGGAATGATACATGCATTAAACAGAAAGTAGAAAAATTTCTGTTTGGTAGATCAACTATAATCTTAAAGATGAATTATACTAATAATCATAATGTTGATATCTTCTACCTTGATTCATATTAATATATATAGATCTAACAAATGTAGAATAAACAAAATTAAAGTACATGTATGTTTATTTAATGATTTTTTCTATGAAAGAAAAAAGGAAGTCATTCAATTTTTAAAAATACACGGGGAATATGTGTTGGTTTTACCTAGAATATGTCTTACTGCGTTTTATTGTAATATCAAGGCTAAAAACAATGGATTGCTTATGCATAATCGTGGATAAAAGGACAAAATTATATTAACGGCATTGAAAGTCGATACATTTATAATATACGATGTTTATATAAGGAAATAGATAATTAAAAGTGGGCCTTTTTTTTCTCGTCTAAAGATCAGCCAAATTTTGAACATCTTTTGCTGATTTACAAACAAGATACAGACTTTAACGTTTTCATAATGTAAAAAAGGCTCGTGTCTTGTTTTTTTTACATATAGAAAATATAAATTTTATAACAAAATGAAAAACATCCAATCACTAGAAGTTGTCAGATAATTTTTAGAATTAAGTTCTTTTTAGAAATTATCTGCTTTGACGAACATATATAAGTAGCTTAGCCTATGTAAACAAAAATATGACACAGAATCTGTTTACATAACAAAGGTTTGGAACTCTCAATCTGTCCTGTATCTCAGCATATGAAGTTCAATTTTTTGATAATCATCAAAAAGACTTTAGCTTTGTATTTGTAAAAAATGGAAAAAAAAAATATTTCAAAATTTTTAGCTTAACTGTGTTTTTGTCATTTTAAAACTTCTTGAAGTTAAGGGATAATTAAATGTTTTCGGAATAACATTTAAAAACTGTAGTTTTATAAAACATTCTTTATATTTTCAGTATTAATTTTCTTTAATTCAATATATTTAACTTGTTAAATTGTAGAGGGTATGATTGAGAGATTACTGCCGTTAGCCAAAGAATACCAGGTTAATTCAATTATCAGGAGATGTGAAGCATGGCTTCTTAAAGAGATGAATCAAAGAGAAAAATGTGACAAATCAATGGAAGGCGAAGTGAAATTTTTATTGAAATCATACTTTTATGGAAGTGAATACAACATGCCAAAAATACGAGCACGGACTTTCAAACGACTGGTTCGATTTAAATTGAGGTCTTACAAAAGTGTGCAATCATATAAAGAACTCTCTGAAAAAGATAAAATAGAACTTCTGGAGGCAAGGATAAATGAAGTTGATTCATTATACCGTTATTGCCAATATTGTGATAAAAGTGATTATTTTTTGGGACGTTTTGAATTATTTAAGGAATGAATTTAATAGCTATTAAATTCATTGCTTATAATTTAATTTTTATTCACTTGATGTAAGAAAAAAAGCTGATTGTTCTAACAAAATGACTTCAATTTGTACAAAAGAAGAAGGTATGGTTTGCATACAAATTTTGCCCTGTGATTTTCTAAAAAATGAAACTGGTGTAAAGGTTGAAAACTCATGCTTTTTAAATAATTGAAATTCAATACAGAAAAATCATACAGGTCATTTTTCTCACATGTAATTATAAATGTTAATTATGACGTCATAAACATGTGCATTTTCCCGTATTTTCTTAAAAAGTTGCAGAAGACACCAATTTTCAATGGAATTTTCTTTCAGAAAACATTGTCCACAGGCATCGCCCACAAAGATCTTGAGATATGTGATTTGGTATTAAATTTTGCACAAAATATCAAAAAATTAAAGTGGGCGACGGCTGTGGACACTGTTTTCTAAAGGAAGGAAAATCACCCTTGAAATGTGCCATTTTGAGGCTTTTTCTGTTGAAAATAAAGAAATGCTTCACATTAATGACGTCATATTTGCAGAATGGTAAACCTTAATGCCACATTCTTTCCTGATTTATCAAAGTCATTTATTTAACTAATATTTAAAACATGTTTCAAAACTTTTTGATGTCATTACATTTTTAGGGCGCAATAAAGCTAAAATCATACCTTCTTCTTTGAATGTAACGTCAGGCGGATTGATACGTTTTTGAAGCACGTCATTGTGACGTTGGCAACCCATTTTATACGATATGAAGTAAATTTTTTTATCCAATCAAATACAGCGTTACAACCAGAATTAAATTATATTGAGATAACAAACAGTATAAAAGCTCGAAAGTTTATTTAATAGTATGGAATTGTAGCAGAGCAAACAAGGACCTCTGTAACATCAGAGGTGGGATCAGATGCTATGCTATGATCGGGAAATAACGGAAAAATCTGTGGACAATTCAGTGTGTAAAACTGACAAACAATTGATACAAAAAAAGGTGTGTCAGCATTTGACTGAATGATAAATGTTATTCTATCGACCATATAGAACTTAAGTTGGTTAGAGATGTTGACGATTGAAAAGTTAAAATCATAAAGTTTATCATGAAGTTTTGTTTTTGAATAATGCTTTTCAAGGTATAGATTTATATCAAACAGGAGTTTGCTTAAGCTTTTCTGATTTCAGTTCTCTCATTAAAGTGTTTTATGAATAAGTTTTTTTTAAATAAAACACTGAACATCCAGAAAAATGATAATCAAGCAATTCTAGAAATCTTAAGGAAATATTGATGTAGTTTAATAAAAGGCAATGGTATCCATTGATCATTTCTTTTATTTGCATACTCTGAATAAAACTCACTATTATATTATTCACTAATTCCTATCTATCTGCTTGGCTGAGATCCAACAATGTAGACACAAAATGATATCTTATATTTACCTACACATGACTTGCAAGGTAAATAAGGACTTATAAGGGTAATGATTGTAAACAGCGTTGAAAGCATAACCTCTTGTAAATAATAATTTTGTCAAAATTGAATTTAAAATGTAAAAAAAAAAGAAAAAAAAATATCCAAATTTGATAGAAACTCTCGAATATCCTGTCCAACAGAACACGTGTTGTTTTTCTTTCATCGCTGAGAACACTTTTAAGAGAAGTAAATAGAGACGTTTGAGTAAATATTTTCCAGAATCTGCCTTATCTATGAGGGTTTTTCTGGATATAGTAACTCCGGTTTCCTTATCTATAGTAATTCAAGTTCAATTTGGTTTAAGAGAGATATAGAAATCAAATATGACGTCTGAATTTGAAAAAAAGAATCTTTTTAATAAGTGAAATGTGAGTTTGAGTTGAAATACCACTAAAATAAATTATTTTGAAATAAACGACGGCTTAGTAAAGGGATTCATCATTTTATGTTTACTTGTAAAAATAAGGGGGAATTGATGGTTGTAGCCATTTTTAGACTAATTTGATCTCCTTTAGAGGAAGCGCTCCATATAAAGTTATACAAAAATGATCAAATTTAAAAACTAAACTGTATCAAAATTTCCTTTGCCAAATGATATTTGGCAGCTTACAATATTATGTCTAGAAAAATAAGTTATTATATTTAATGTTTAATTTCGTTCAATAAATTATTCAAAATAATTGGACTCATGCATTAAATTATGAATTGGTACAGGTACATGTATGTCTTCTGGGTGGCTATTACCGTATTTCAAGATTTTTCCGCGTGTATCCAATTTCCGCTTTGTTCGCGACGAGTTCTGAATCGCGGAAAATAAAACAACGTGGTAAATTTAGTACAAAGTTTTCTCCTTGTAGTAGAATTATTTCTTCATGCTTATATCTTAGAGGGTAGAATTAGCGGGATCAGAGGACAAGCCTTGATACCGGTAATAGGTATAAGCCCTTATTGTTTATTTACTACTGGTAATTAACAAGCTAGCTAATTATATGGGTGGTGGGTCACGTTCCTAGCAAGAAACAATAAAACTAATTATACCTGAGCTGCTAGTCAGTTTGCAAAATTAAATGACCTATGATTATTTAAATCTTTAAAAGTAATATCTGTGCATTTGAGAGTTAGTAGGCAACACCGGTGTGTAATCAGCTGTGCGGGTCTTCCGAAAATGACAAGGTGAAGGTCGATCGATCTATTTCTCACCCGTATGAGACTTTACATTTTACATCCAGTTCCTTCAAAGGCTTAAACAATTGTTAATAATATAAACACTGGGACTTTGATATAATGAAAATTTGACTCGCGTCTGACTAATTTAGGCTCTGATTTGCGGAAAAAATATGACGCAAGAAAACCTGATATACGGTATGATATATACATTTCCAATGTCTTTGTCCGAGATAAAATTACCAATTGTAAATGAAATTTATTTCCTCATGAATGTTTTGGCGCGGTTCCAAAAAAAAACCACGTGCAGGGCAGGACAACACCTAGAGAGAAGCAGGTTAGGAGCACGTGGATTGGCGGAATCAAAGCATGTAAATATAAGGAATAACTGTCAGATTTTTCGAACTCATGAAGATGATCAATGGATTGGCTTGTGTGATAATTTTATGCATAAACGCCATCGGCAATTATGCAAATTATCACACAAGCCAATCCATTGATCACTTCATGAATTAGAAAAATAAGACAGTTATTCCTTAAATATTTGCATCCACTGAATAGTTCCTTCTTTATTTCTTAAGAAAACCCATTGCGTTCATCCCTACATAAACTACATTAGGCATATCACCTGTACAGATTTCTTGATAAGTGGCCGTTCCATCAATGAAATGTACAAAGACGTTCGCATCATTAACACAATAATTAATATTTTTAATCCTATTTAAAATGATAAATTAAACAGATATAAATATAAACAATAAAATGTCTTTCTTTGTTTGTTGTTACTGGAATGAACGGTCGCAGCTATTGCAGAAAAAATTAACATAACCCGCTTACGCGGGTTATGTATTTTTTCTGCAATAGCTGCTTCCGTTCATTCCAGTAACATCAAAGAAAGCATTTTATTGTTTAAATAATCTCACTTCTTTTAACCTTGAACTGAGATTTAAGCTTGTATATGGTCCACGTGACATCTAAAATGCATTTGTAAGATATAAAAAAAATATACTAAATGTGATAAATAAACACTGCAGGGATGTCATTTCTTTCTGTCGTGCTTTACGGCGGGTGTGACCGGTTGGCAGAGGTTCTCACTCCTCCATGACACCTGATTCCACCTCTGATGTTTTGGAGTTCCGTGTTGCTCTTTTCCTTTAATGAATTATTTTACGGACTTTGTTATTGAATGCAGTTCATTATCTCCATATCCTTCATGTTTCAAGCAGCAAGTTTCACACCATGTGATTTTGCTGTAATTTTTAAAAATATAATATTCACATACATGTATTTTCTTTTAAACGTTATTTTGAATTAATGAAATGTAATGAAAAACGTCTTAAACATTAGGCATGAAACTCTTCCCATTACAAAAAATTAATAAAATAACAAAAAATATCTTAATACTGTTAAAACAAAATCATGGCAGAATACGCTGTAATAATTTTCGATTTGTAAATTTTCTTGTTCCGTTTCAAAGAATTTTTATCAAATTATATAAACATATATTAACAATCTAAAATTATCAGATATAAATATATCACAATTATGACCATTAGAAGGATTACAATGGAATGCGAATTTTGCATATATTTTGTCTCCAAGTTATTGCTGTTCTCGTTGACGTTGCGGTTGTCCTGTGTTCAAAATGTGGAAGGTTAATGAACATTTATTATGTCGTTTTTATTAATTATTATTTTTTTAACAAAATGCATAACATATATTTGTATTTTTTGCCGTTCTTTTACCTGCTTCCTTGGAGTTTTTATTGGATTTTTCTTTTATGTTACTGATACACACACTGATATGTGAAAAGTTATATTAACCATTCTTAAAAAAACTGTATTAATCATGTGTTAATAACTTAGCTTCTTAATCTTGATTGATAAGACAGAACACA
Organism: Saccostrea cuccullata; assembly: GCF_032062105.1. Lineage (NCBI taxonomy): Eukaryota > Metazoa > Mollusca > Bivalvia > Ostreida > Ostreidae > Saccostrea > Saccostrea cuccullata. Next base: position 65,986 of record NW_026921425.1, on the reverse strand, counting down.
CATGATCTGGTTACAAGAAAATTTTTAAGCCTCCTTTGAGAAGTATCAGCCTGATAGGGCATCATAACAATCCATACACAGATGTACAGTTTTGTCGATTATGTGATTTAATTGAATGACATGAAGTAAAATTTATAACAAACCATACATGGGGGTCTTCTGATATTCAACAATACAGGATAAAACATGTCCATATTTGAAATGTCCAAACAATTGCGCCAATTCTAGAAATGTATTTCAAGTTATTATAAAAATACAATTTTGACTAGAATACAATATGACATTTAACCAAACCCATTCATAAAAAAAGAGTTTATGGGTTTTTTTCCACAGCACTAACAACTTAACAAAAATGGTGCATCAAAAAAAGAAATTATGATTGGTTTGAAAAATCTTTAATGAACAAACTGTGTAAAATTTAACAGATTTCTCATATCGTCATAAATTAAAATATCTGTGATAATATTGTTTCATGTGTCCTTTGAGAAATATCAGCCTGATGGAGCAGCAAAAAATAACTAAACACAGATATGCAGTTTTGCCGATTTTGTATATACAGGCAGATTTAAACATAAAATTTACACGAGCAGCCATCAGCTAAACTCATGTATCTTAACTCAAGACTATTCAGGCAGATTTATACATACAATTTACATTAGCAGCCATCCGCTGAACTCAAGTCTATGCAAGCAGATTTTAACATTCAATTTCTATGAAAAGCCATCAGCTGAACTCATGTATCTTAACTCAAGACTATGCAGGCAGATTTAAACATACAATTTACATTAGCAGTCATCCGCTGAACTCGTGTTTCTAACTCAATGTTTGACAGACGGTGAAAAAATTATACACTGTAATACAAGGATTATTTAAAGCGGAATTTGTACTATTTAGCTATTTTGATTTGACCTTTTCTTACTTAAGGGAGTTTTGTTTCATCATAAACATTCAAGTGAGACAGTTGTTTATATATCTTAGTTGCAAAATCGATATACACTGTATCGTCTTTCACAACTAATCACTTTATATATTAACTTTCCAGTTCAACAAATTGCCGACTTTTCCAATTCAACAAATTGCCGACTTTATCTATGGGTATCTTTTTTAAACATAGAAAAAAATATAAAAGAATAGAAAATGTAAGATTTCAGACGAGAGAAAAAGTGTGAATCTCAATCATGAATCTGATCATTGTACATCGGCAATCCCAACGACACACCGACTCATTATAAATTTTAATAGCCTATTAACTTAAAAACAAGTTTTAACAATCAAGAAAGTGTTTTTTAATAGCATGACGATATTTTGTTTTCAAGTAACTTATTAAAATAAACTAATGTTGCAAAGCACATTAAATTAATCAAAATCATCATTTCTTGACACATTCCTCTCTCCGTAAAATTTGATGAATTTTAAAAGACCTAACCATCGTTCATTTATTTACGCACATCAACAATTTCTTCCATTCGAAGTTCATACGGAAAGTGTTTGATCATCTATCTTTTAAGAGTTACAATCTCAAAACTAGTTACTAGTTTTAGATCTGTAAAGTATCCACAACCACGGACCGTTTTTAAAGCTAGAATTTATTACTATAAAATTTAATACAAACTCACCTTTTATCCTAATCATAACTGTGAAATATACATGACAATCTCAGAGGTGAATATATAGGTCAATGACAGACAGTGTGAAAGCATATCAGCACAGAATATTCCATAATGATTTCCGAATCGTTCATCTTCCCTTTTCCGGATCTATGTATTTTCATATATTCGAATTAAAATCAATAGATTTAAAAATAACTCATGAAGAATAAAACAAAATGAGCAGGATTGGAATTTCAAAATCTCATTTTTTCCATGTTACATGTATATTTAAAATTTTGGAATTTACAGTTGCACAGGATACAGATTGTGGAAGGTAAATATACATAAGCTGTCTTTCTATTATTCTTTATTGATGAATACATGAAGTGCAATAGATTATTTCATTTTATACATTTCCTCAGTTTTTTTAAATCACTTATATTCAATGATCTAAAAATGATCAATGTCAACATTTTAAAAGTTCTTAATGGGTAGGTCATCTCATCACAAGGCTCTTTATTATAATTATTTTGATTTTAGTCTAAACAAATGTTGTGGTGACTCTACCTGGGATGACGTTACCAAGAGATGCATTGGTAATACATATAACATATCTTTCACTTTTTATCTTTAAACTTTTTACTGTACCTTATTTGTCTTCATTAAGTTTTTAATTTATTAGGTTGTCTCGAAGGCTATACTGGTACATATTGTGAGATAAAATGTCGATATCCAAGTTATGGGGCACATTGCCAGGAACAATGTCAGTGCACTGAGGAAGATTGTAGTCATATAACTGGATGTCATGGTAACAAACAAAATTCCTGAAATTTGTAGATATCAATATCAAATTATATTCAAATGACAAAAGATAGATTACTAATGTTTCATATTTTCTCATTATTTTGCTTTTCCTATAATATTTTGAACAATCCAGTATTCTATCAGACTATAACGTTTTCCCTTTCTTTCTGAATTAATGTACTAAATACGTTTTGTCAAATTTATTTACCATATTTTATATTGTTTTAACCAGGTGGGACAACTGAAGCCAAAGTCTTGCAGAGCACTCTTTCTATGTACAATGACTCATATTTGCTGCAGAATGAAACAAAAATACGTTATATATTTTATGATTGGGTGGATGTATTTCAAGAAGGTAATTGATATCACTTTTTTCATCTTTCAAATGACTGAAAATTATTGAAATTTTGTATTAAATGATCTTCAAATAAAAAAAAAGAACATGCAGGATCCGTAGAAATCCTTCATGAATTCGGTTCATATCGTTTGCATTGATATGGAACTTTTATCTCAAAAATAAGCAATATTGTTTCATTACATATATGAAATACAAAAATGTTTAATAATAATGTTTTATAATAACCACGTTATATAAACGAATTCATTACAATTTCTAATCATATAACATGCATCATGGTGTTTTATATGATATAACAAAACGTTTTCACATTCTTCTAGATACCAACAACAAACCTTCAACTTGGACGCCACTTGATACAAAGCACAAGTCAATGCTGATCAGCATAATTATTCTTACTGTGTTATTAGTTATTATTATTTTGGCAGGGTGTATAGGAATGAAAAAGATCATAAAATGTATGGATGTATTTCTGGGCAGGTATCAACCTGTCAGAAACCGAAGAACTATTAGAAATGATTCTGTTGACACATCTTCTGTATAAGGAGCCTTGAAGATTCTATAATGTGGTTGGCAAGTTATTGGATTTTTTAAATCTGATTTGTTAATGAAATATATTCAAATCATTACAATGTATTCAAGAAGTATCAGAATTTTAACATTTCGTTGAGCGGATGATGTAGCATTCATATGTTTAGAAGTTTGGATCATCAGTCTCTTGTTAACGCATTGAGAAAGATAAAAAATCTTCTTTAGATAACAATAATAAAACATTTCATGTCATGTTACATATATCTAAATTTGTTTCTCCAAATCGTGCACTCTATGTGATCTGAAAGAAGTCTTTGCAAAATAGGATGCCGATGAATATTTCAGTATCTTGTATTTCTAGATGTTTTTATACAGTTTAAGAAAACAGTTTTCTATGGTTTTACAATGAGGCAAAGTTCTCAAAATAAAACCTAAAGTATCACGATCAGATAGATTAAACAAATAGAGCATTAACAAGTCTATATTATCATATTAAAATCAGATATATTTTTATAATCTGAGTTTCAAGGCTGATTTGGGAAGTTTTGTGGGCTTCTGTCATATCTTTTTTTTTATTGAACGTCATATTTTATCTAAATTAGAATGAAATTATTAAACAATAAATTCAAATGATTTTTTTTTTTGTAAAGTATCATTGTTGATTTCAAACCTATCCAGAATTAAAAACTGCAAATTCGGATCGTGGCGCAGCTTAAAATTAAGTAATTTATGAATTAAACACAAAATAATCATGATAATGTTTGTATTAATTTCACTTTTTCTTGTAAAATGGAGAAAAAACGGGAAAAAAGTGTTTGAATAAGTTGTTATTGGAATGTACTGTGTGTAGTGATGGTATTTTTTTTTTCAGAAATTCTTGAAGTTCTGTTTTTGACGTTACATTGACGTTAAGAGTGGTTACAAAACATTGTTGATCCTAATACGAAGAAACAAACAAAACAAATATTTGTACACATGATATTGAGATTATTTTAAATTACTTGAAAGTAGTATAACGACAATTGACATCGCCCATGAACAACGATAGTATATGTTACATTGATAGAAACATGAAATAAATTGAAATATATGGAGACATCAGAAGTGAAATCTGATGCCAAGGTCTCTACACATATAGTGAATTTAGAACAAACATATTTTCTCATCCCTAAATTGTAAAAAAAATAGAGTAACAATACTTTGAAATCTCATTGAACAAAAGGAATATTGATTGGTTAAAAACGACTGGTCTGGAAATGTGCATTGTACTATAATTTTATGCATAACTTTTAGGGATGTCAACGAATATTCGAATATTCGAATATTCATTCGATGAGTTGATATTCGAATATAAATTCATGATTCGAATATTCGGATTTTAAGTATACAAGCATCAAAAAGAAAAAAAAAATGTGGCAAAAACTGAAACTTTATCAGAAATTGAATCAAATTCTCATCTTTGACCAATAATACGATTTATTTAAAACAAAATTAAAAGACACTCTTCTTGGATTACCTTAAAGGTGTGAAGAAAGTGTCTATTAAAATGATATAAATTATTTATTTGATCATTTAATTAGAGATATAACAGTGTCCAGTACTTAGAATTAGTTTGTTTTGTTGAAAGGACACATTTTTGTTTATGTATACATCATTTAAAATCATTATCAGGAAATTAATTAGCTAAAAGTAATTGCTTTTAATGTTTCTCCATTAGATAATTGTTCTGTGTGGTATAAATCTGTAGGGTTATCAGTGTACACTTTGGTAAGATGATTAATAATTAATCTGGAACTTATTAAAAGAATCTTTTGAATTTGTTGGGGAAAATTTTTTTTATTACATTTTGGATATAAAGTCTTCATATATTCTGTAAAATATAAATTTAAGGATATAATTAAAGTGCATTTACAAAACTCTACATGAAATTTTATTCCAAAATAATGACATAAAACGTATATATTGCTTGACAAAAGAGTGAAGATATATACATATTATAATGCAGGATCTATTTATTTTATCGAATATTCGAATATATTCGAATACTACTGTCGAATATTCGAATATCAATTATTGACAATTTTGACATCCCTAATAACTTTGATAAAGCTGTCCATTGCATTAAGCAGAGTCATTCTTTGACTGTCACGCTAAAAATGATGCCTTTTTTTGCTGTATACACACTTTTTTTCACACTTCAAATATTGTTTATCTGTATTTAAGGGAACAGCATATTGATATGTATTGTGTGTTAACCTTATGTTCTGATCCCTTGTCATGCTATGTATATATTTTTTCTTATTTTCATTATTCTAAATAAATGACATATTTCATCTCATCGATGATTTTGATTTTATTTGATCAGTAAAGACAGACCTGTGATGCAGAATGAGGAAACATAAATAATAAAAATATAATAAGATACATATCTTTCCAAACTTGACCTATTTTTGCAAATATCTTTCCCATAAAGAGGCATATCTTAAGCATTGTTGTTAATGATTCTAAATTATTGTTATTTTATTAACATATAAATATCTTGAATGAGTTAATAAGGAAACAATAAAACACTAATATAGAATATACTTCCTCATAGCATTTTAAAAATAAATAATAAAACATGCGCAATCAAATGATTTTATTCCACTCCAATCATTACATCTTCAAAGGGATTAGGTGTTTAAATTTCAGCTCCATCTAAGACCTTTTTAACCACTTAGAAACAAAAGAAAGGCAACTGGTGATGCCTTTGCCTGGAAGAACAGTGATATTGGTTCTTTATTTTGCATATCTACATCTGATATGCATGTCAATTCCAAATTGTAAGTTAATTTGCATCAAAAACCTTTCTTATAATCTCTGTTAATTGAATTTTCAAGTGTCATTTTTTTTCAGGACGAATATGTATATTGTTTTTGAAAATATAATTTTTTTTTTGTTTTTCTTCATTATAAATACAGATTTATTAACCTATATACATGTACTATTCTATAATTATTTCCGTAAACGGGACTTGATATTAGTAAAACAAAATACAGTCTGTAGGTCAAATTTGTTTTAACGGTTTTAAAATTTAAAGTCACTTGCAAAGATACAGTAACAGTAAAATTTAAATATCTAAATGCGGTGAAGTGTACGCTTTATTGTAATTATTTACGCAAGCTCAAACTTCAAGTTGAGATCTACTTACCTGTACCTGCGTGTCGAGTGTTGACAATTAATTTAATAGGTATGTTTGTAGTGACTGTGAGTTTATGTGAAGTTTTGGACTATTATTTGAAATTCAGAAAAACATACACGAATATACAAATGAAATGAAAATGAGTATCGATGTTTCGAAGCTTTCCTTGAGTGACGTTGCTTTAAATCATTTAATATGAATATGCATTTTACATCGCACAATAAAAAAAAGAACAGCTACGTTTTCATCACTGTTTGTGATATATCTATCTGCTCACGTACATTCAAGTACCACGATTAATATACGACTGGTTCACCCGGTCTAACAGTATAAGAAATAATCAAGAATTATTCCAGAAGTTTGGTATTTTGTGACCATGTGCGCGGGGGTATTTTACGCGATTCTTAGCTTACCGCTAAGTAGTGTAATTTTCCCCATGCCTTAATAAACATTTTTACAGTATCATTTTTACTACCGGTACTTAAAGAAAGAAATGTTCTCGTTTTTATACATTTTAATATGTCGTTACAAAGGAATTATCTCCACTGAATGATAAAGATGTGAAGTTATACTTGTGACATCTTAATACATTAGCATAAATATCTCTGTAATAAATATTTTATCAATAAATATTGATTTACAAAAACATCATGATAACAATTTTTAACAGCTAATTTAAAATAACCAGGAAAGTTTTTCGCAAATACATGTAAGTTCCCCATAGAGAATTTCCTTATTCCAATAATTGAAAAATTCAATCAAAATAATAAATTGAAAGTTTAAAGTTCAGATATTTGCAGTGTGCAAAAACGACGGATACTTTGGAACAGACTGTGTGTTACCTTGTCGATATCCAAATTATGGAGCAGATTGTCAAAAGGAATGCAATTGCGATAAAAACTTTTGTCATCATGTGTCAGGATGCGCAATGAAACGTAAAGTATTCGTTTTTTTTTTTTTAATTTCCTATTTATTTTTACAGGACTTTGTTTTTTGAACTGTAATTACTTTAAAAACAAGAAGTTTTTGTGAAACACTGATGCCCCCGTATGGCAATATAGTGGAGATTATACTCTTCTTAAATGCAAATTCAATTTTGTTAGTACTTAATGTAAGGTCTTGTCAAAAGAAATATATTTGTGAAATATGAAAGCAACTAGCACTACCTGTTCAAAAGTTATGACCAAGGATACGTTTTTGAAGGGTACATCAAACTCCAGGATCAAGGTCAAAGGTCCTAGGTTATTGGTTTTTTAAAGAAAGGTCTTGTCACAAGGATTTCATATTTAAAATATGAAAGCCATGGCCCTTACCGTTCAAAAGTTATGGCCAAGGTTTAATATTTCAATAGTAGGCCGAACTCCAAGGTCAAGGTCAAAGGGTCAGCTTTCTTGATATCAAATGAAAGGTCTTGTCACAAGGAATTAACATGTGAAGTATGAATTCCCAAGCCCTAACTTTTCAAAAGTTATGTCAATGTTTGATTTTTAAAAGAAGATCAATGTCAAAGTTCTTGATAGTATTCTCACAAGGATTACATATTTGAAATATGAAAGCCCTAGCCCTTATCCTTCAAAAGTTATGGCCAAGGTTAAAGTTTTTTTCGTAAGTATGGAAATCTCAAAAGTAAATGAAAGGTCTAGACACAAGGAATTGTTATTTGAAATATGAAATTCCTAGTACAGTGTATCTACTGTCTAAAAGTTATGGTCAAAGTTAAAATTTTGGATTTTTGTATTTTAAAAAAAATGGGTCAAACTACAAGGTAAGATTTAAAGTTCTTGATATCAAAAGAAAGGTCTTCTCACATAAATTACATATGTGAAGTATGAAAGCCCTAGCTCTTACTGTGAAAAAGTTATTGTCAAGGTTAAAGTTTTCCGTAAGTTTTGAAATCTCCAAGGTCAAAGTCAAAAGGTCAAAGTTTTTTGTCTCCAATAAAAGATCTTGTCGAAAGAAATACATATGTGAGGTATTAAACTCCTAGTACATGTATCTACCATACAAAAGTCATGGCCAAAATAAAGTTTGGATTTTTTGCAAATTGAGGTTAAACTTCAAGGTCAAAAGGTCAAATTTGGTGGTACCAAAAGAAAATTCTTGTCATAAGAAATACAAATTTAGCTCCACTAAATCAGAGGTTAAGGGCAAAGTAAAAATTTTTGGACAAGCAATCAAACTGACAGACAGACAGACAGAGAGGCAACTGGACATAGAGTCGGACGGACAAACTATATGCCCCCGAATTTTCGATTACGGGGCAAAACGTGAGCACAATTAGAAGTATTTACATGAAAAGGTATTCAACATTAAATTTAAATAATCGTGGTCAATTTCCATCACTGTAAAGAACTGCAGGTAAACTAAATTGATCTTTTTGGTGTTGCACGCACGTGACTTTTTCTTCAATATATTTATATTACCATTTATATGTAACTGTTATGTAAGTGATAATTAAAAATGTTATGTGACTGTTTATTTTTAGCGCTACTGGTCAGAGACCAAAAGAGCTTATGCGAAAGTAATGCTTCCTTCATACGTCCGTCCGTCCGTCTGTCTGTCCGTCTATTTGTCTAGCTGTCTGTCTGTATGTAAACATTTTTTTTTTCAAAATGCTACTCCTCCTACAGTTTTGGTTTGATTTCAATATAATTTGTCACACAAGTAGACTACAATAAGATACATAATTTTGTGAATCGGATTTAGATTTCGATGAACGGTGTTGCCGTGAAACTAAAATAAAAATTTCTGTTAAATTGTTTCAAAATGCTACTCCTCCTACAGTTTTGATCAGATTTCAATATATCTTGGCGCCCAAGTACACTACACTAAGATACATAGAATAGTCCATCGGTTTTTTGATTTCAATGAACAGTGTTGCCGTTGTTACTATAAATAAGAATTTCTGTGAAATTGTTTCAAAATACTACTCCTCCTACAATTTTGATCAGATTTCAATATATCTCGGCGCCCAAGTACACTACACTGAGATACATTATTCTATGTATCGGTTTTTGATTTCAATGAACGGTGTTGCCGTCGTTACTAAAAATAAGAATTTCTGTGAAATTGTTTCAAAATACTACTCCTCCTACAGTTTTGGTCAGGTTTCAATATATCTTGGCACACAAATACACTACACTAAGATACATAAATTGTATATCATTTTTTTTATATCGATGAACAGTGTTGCCGTGGTAACTAAAAATAAAAATTTCTGTGAAATTGTTTCAAAATGCTACTCCTCCTACAGTTTTGTTCTAATTTCATTATAATTTTACTCAGAAGTAGACTACACTAAGATACACAATTCTATTTATCATTTTCTTGATTTGGATGAACATTATTGCCTTGGTTACTAAAGATAGAAATTTCTGTAAAATACGAGTACTATCAAAATGCTATCCCAAATTCAGTTTTAGTCTAATTATAATATATAATGATTATTATATAATGTGGCAAGCAAGTAGACTACATAAACATACAGAACATAAAGAGACTTAATCAAGAATCATAATGATTATTCTATTTATTGCTGTTGTAAAGTTTCAAAAACTAACTGCTACTCTTCTTTTGCTATAAGTAAAAACCAGTAAAGCTTCAGTCTCGACAGAGACTTCTGGTTCTTTTATGCAACTATTTTTTTTGTTACTGCTTTGAAGGCATTCCTTCATTGCTTTTATGTAACTGTTACCTTGTCTCTTTTATTAAATTATTTTGTAACAATACAGTTTAATTATTCTTATTATGTAACTGTTTATTTCTTACTGTCATGAAAGTGATAACATGTGACTGTTATTAGGTGTTACTTTTTTTACTATTATATAACTGTTAGTATGTAACTTAATCTTTACTTTGTTACTGATTTCCATTTTTTATTGTTAAATCTTAAGTAGCTGCTATGTTGCTCTTTTCCAGATGCTACCGATGAAGTTGAACGGATAACAACATTATCGGTGAACGATTCAGGATTGTTGCAGAACGAAACCAAAATGAATATTCTCTATATGTCAACGAATATTAGCACAAGAGGTTAAGCAAAGAATATCATATTTTCCAAACACTAATAGTCTATGAACGATAAATTTATCAATAAGTTACATGTAACTATTTTTGTGTCCGAGCAAATGTACAGAAGTGACTGGAAAATAGATCATCTATATGTTTTTTTTTTTGTTTTTGGGATTGTAGATTGATATTAGGCAAACATTATATAATGACACTTCCTTATAGTCTATAAAGCTCAATTGTTCAAAGATACTGTAATGTTTATTTTGATTCATATCATTCCTTTTTGCAGACAGTACAAAATACAAATCAATGTGGACTGGTATGGATGTGAAACACAAGGCGATGCTCGTTTGTATAGTCTTCTTTGGCTTTGTTTCCATTGTCATCATTGTTGTTTACATTAAGATAACTGTTAGTAACCGTGCACGTGTTCAGTACTTTAAATGGACAAGAGTACAGGAAATGGAAACACGTAATTTAAATGAAACATTCAGTTTATAAGCCAACCTGCTTTTCCGTAAGTGATGAAAGTATACAAGCGTTGAAAAGAAACAAAAAAACAATAGTTAAAGTAAACCAAAATCAGTTCTGTCGATGTTTAAATCATAAGGAATTTATATGATCTTGGATGAAGAAGATATCCATCCCAAAATATATATATATATATATATATATATATATATAAGAGGAGGTTCATGGACTCGGATAGCTACCAAAGTTGTTAAACTTTTATAAATCATTAACAGCTTAGCACTTCTTTGTACCATTCAATCCCACAAGAATGGCAAATTTGCTTTCTTTCAAGCTGTAAGCTTTTGAATACTTTTTTCTTACGAAATTTGCGTTTAAAATTAATTACTTTAGTTTAACCACTAGATAACTTTTCAGAAAAAAAAGTCTTAATCGTCACTTTTCATAAAATTCATATATGTAAATATACTTGTATGTGATGACCTTCTAAAAATGTTGTTCTTTTACGATTAAAAAAAAAGATTCATTATTGATTTTAAACAAAGATTAGTGCAACTAAGGTACATTTTCAGTTTTAAATTATTTAGAAGCATGTGACATTTACATTTTTTGAATTACAACAGTATATATATATATATATATATATATATATATATATATATATATATATATATATATATATATATATATATATATATATATATATATATATATATATATATATATATATATATATATATATATAGCTTGCTTCGTATAAACAACTGTTGCTATGTAGAACCTGGACTTGTACGTAGAATGTATAAAATCAATTAGAGACATAAACTCCATACACATGAGAAAAAGGTGTACTGCTACATAAATGAAGGAAATTGACGATAAAGAAGTCAAAAACATAAATGTCTGTACAAAAAATATGTTGTTAGTTTAGAATTTATGTCACTATCTAGGTAAAGAACCAAATATGATAAAAAATTGTGGAATATTTCTTTTCTTTAAGAATACATGGAATTGATTTAAAAAAAAACACTGTCACTGTATCTTAATGACAATAGCAATAGAATTTTTATGTACATGTTTTTATAATAAAGCTTTGCATACGAAAACAGGTATGTTTATAACAGACAAAGTAAGTACCAACGAGAATTCTAACAAATTGTTGAAAGAATTTGTCTCTGAGAATACAAAGATACGCGGGCCAATATGAAAAGTAATGTAAACTGTGACCTAAAAATATGAAAAAATAGCAGAATCTTTATATTCAAAATCCTCCAAAGTATCCTTGTTGAGTTTTACAGTATTTAGAATTTACTATAAGAAATTTTTGCACTTATCTGATGTAGAAGTATATATATATTTTTATAAATCATATTATATTTGTTAAAACTTTATAAACTGTGATGATAACATGTTCATCATATTTAAACGTTACATTAGACTTTAATATCGTTACATTAGACTTTAAACATATTATATATGATAAAAAGAAGGCGCCAATACTTTTTTCACAGTGGATAAACGACTCTCCAAATACAGAAAACGCGGGTTGTGATGGTCCCCATGTTCATTCTGGAGAATGATATCCTTATACAACCATACTCTTGATGAGATTTGGACATTTCTGAGAAATGGACTGTTTTTATGAAAAGAAAAAAAACTTGCATGGTAAGAAATATAAGTGTGGGAAAAATCTTTCAGCTTCTTTGACAGAACGCTACGGAACATATCACGTGACCGCCTAATTCATGTGATTCGTCCATGGACAGTATGAATGAAGATGCACATTAAGATCAGACAGGACCATTTTTAAAAGTTTCAACAAGGAAACCTCAGATATTTTTTAAAGAAGTTATTCAATGGTAAATAGTAGTGAGTTGCGTTCCCCTGCTTCCCGCTAGATGGCGATACTGTTCCCGGTCCATCACATCTCTTGTTTACATTGGATGCACAACGCAGCGATTAACAAGAAACGTAATATATATACCGTCTCTATATACACGCGAAATATTAATCATGAGCGACTCAAAATACGGCTCCATGACAATTATAGATCTTAAAAATGAGCTAAGAAAAAGAAATGCCAGGATAACGGGACGAAAACAAGAACTGGTCGACAGGTAGTTCGATACTGAAAACCGCATGATAATACCTCGTGCTGCATGCCGACAATCTGAACTCTTCGTCTTAAAATATAATATATCAATATGGCGATTAATTAAATAATCGTAAATTGTAAATAAACATAAAACAGTTTCTTTTTCTTTTAATTTTCCATAGACTGGAAGCATATGACAGAAACTTCAACTTCGGAAAAGTTGATTACACTGACCCAGAATTTTGTATGCAACTTCCAAGTTACGATACGTACGCTGACGTAAATTCTGACACTTCCTTTTCTGGTTTGTCCATGGATACCGTTCATAGTTATTTTGGGAGGTTTGAGAAGAAATTTGAAAATCATTTTATTCACCTTTATGACGACAATTTCCTGACATACTACCGTGTATCCATCAATACAGCCTGTACATTTATTAAAGGAAACTGTCGTGCAGAGATGAGAAAGGGTGTTTGTTACACAATAGATATTAAATTGAGCAATGAAGGGTCTGTTCTGGAGGCCCAGTGCGAATGTGCAGCAGGTATGGGGCCTGATACACATTGTAAACATGTAGCTGCAGTTATGTATGGTGCTGTTATGTTTGCAAAGAATAAATTTATCAAGACAGAGGAAACATGTACACAACGTTTGCAAACATTCCACAAGTCTAAAAGATTCAAAGGCAGTCCCATTAAATCTGATGACCTGAATTTACCTGGTGCTGATGAATTAACAAATATTGCTGTTGACCCACGACCTGAAGAATTCAGAAATAATCCATCTTATCCTCACTACTTTAGAAATGTATGTTTGAATTTCTCAGGTATTTCTAAGATGCCCATCTATCAGACATTTACACCAGCAAATATGATTGCAGTAGCAAATGACCATGATTATCTTACATTATCTCCTGAAGACAACTTTTTGGAAAAATTACAAATTACAAAGATATCATATCTCCAAGTCAGCAACAAAAGGGCAGAGTCTAAACAAAACATGGAAGGAGGAGAGAGCAAAACGTTTAACATCTTCGATATTTGGTAGGATATGTAAGTGTACTGATAGAACTGACAAAATGAAACTTGCCACGTCACTAACAGTTATCAAAAACATTAAAAGCAATTCAATTGAGCATGGTCGCAGGCATGAATCTGTTGCGATCAAGAGATTTGAACAGGATAAGCTCCAAAATGTTCAATCAAGTGGTCTTGTCGTTTGTAAGGAGTACCCCTTTCTTGCTGCATCACCTGACGGAATAATCAATCAACAGGAGCTTGTAGAAGTCAAATGTCCATATGTCAGTAGAAATAAAAAGATTTCAACTCTGACGGTGCCATATTTAAAGCAGACCAACGAAGGAAAATATAGTCTTGATCCCAACCATGACTACTTTTATCAGATACAAGGACAACTACTGTGTACCGGTGCAAACACATGTATTTTTACTGTATGTTTAGCAAACAATTTAAAAGTAAATGACATCATATACATTGAAATCAAACGTGATGATGCATTCATAGCTGACATGATTAATAAGCTAAACAACTTTTACAAAGACTACTTCAAACAAGCAATTCTTGAGAAATATTTCTTCAAGCCTTACAGTGAATCTTTGTGAATGTGTGCAATAAAATATACATAGAAATCTTCTAAACAAATACAGTACGTGTAGTGTTGTTTACATTTCTTATCTTATTTAGCATCAATATTTCTGCCTATAATTCAAATTTGAAATATGAAAGCTAAAGAAATTTTGAAAAATGTTTTTTTTTCTATGCATTTGATGATACAATACCAGTGCGAAAATTGCACAACATAAAACAGACAAATACTATATCTGATGACATGCATGCTTCAGTACTTGTTAAAGGATGTGTTAAAATTTTATAAGTTTTACCAAGTCCAATAATTCTTTCTATATGAACTCTTTTACTTGACACCTTTCTATCATTAAGAACAATTCTTCCTGACATTCTGTTCCTATTTCTAAAAAATGTAGGAATGTTTATAGTAACATCCTTAGAAGCAAAAATATCTTGGACATTAAAACCTTTATCAGCCATTAAACTGTCACCTTGATCACAAAGATTTTTAAGACAACTTCTCTCAACTATTTGCCTGTCACTTGTCGACCCACAATATGCTGGGCTAACAAAGTTCACAAGGCCTCCTGGTGTACACCCTATTAAAGCTTTCATTGTATTTCTGTTTTTATATGTTGAAAATGTGGCTTGCTGTGCCCTAGGTGTACTTGGTTTTTTAATTGGAAATTCAGTTGCATCTAAAATGGCTCTGGTAGTTGGAAATTTTGACTTAAAATCTGATGGTGCAAAATAACGAACAAGAGATTGAGATGGCCAAATTGAAATCTCTCGCCACTGTTTTGACATAAATAAAATCCAGGTAAGTACAATATTTTTAACAGTACTTTCTGAAACATTGAAAAATCTTGAAAGTTCAAAATTGGTAGTATACCTCCGTAGTTTCATAAGTGTCATAAAATACTGATTGGGAATAGATACCCCTTGAACTTGAAAAAATACATATCTTAAACAATAAGCAGCAGGGCCAAGTGACTGCAGTGTAAACAAAAACTTGGCATAAGTTTCAAGGCCAGTATAAAA
Source organism: Saccostrea cuccullata (assembly GCF_032062105.1). NCBI lineage: Eukaryota > Metazoa > Mollusca > Bivalvia > Ostreida > Ostreidae > Saccostrea > Saccostrea cuccullata. The sequence goes on along the minus strand of NW_026921425.1, from coordinate 50,319 downwards.
ATGTATGGCTGAATTATCCTTCTCAAACTGTTCAACTGAAAATATTGGCTGTGACTGTGTTTGTGTACAGGTGTCTCTTAATTCAACAGAGTTTAATTTTTCCTCCTCGTCACACACTTTTGAGTCATCAACTACCACAGTTTCTTCCATACAGTCTAATTCAGTGAAACTGCACTCTAATTCTTCATGACAGAATTCATCAAACTTTCTTTTTCTGCTATCCCTGCCTTCTGCCCTGGATGCTCGGGCAAATGAACTTTCTGTCTCCTTTGTCCAAAAGAAAATGCTTGGCACAGCAGTATTCTTCAGTCTTCCAGATAGAGGTTTCTGTCCTATATATAAACAGTAAAACATATTACACTGTGCAACAACATTTAATAATTGTACAAAATACTCAAACCATAGACTTTTGTTTTAAGTTTGTGCTCAAATCAATGCAGTGCCCCCCCCCACACACACACATATTTTGATGATAAGGTATTTGATACTAAAAAAATTACGTGAAGTGTATTAAGATGTTATATCTTTCCTTTCCACAAAACAAAAAAAATTATCTCATATCGGAAACCTATTTAAATCTACATATACGTACTATATAAATAATTATACACAACAGTGACAACATAAATTTCAGAATTTGACTGAATTCTGTTATTTACAATATAATTCTAAAACTGAGTATATAATAATTTAATGTTCGTTATAATATACCCTGAATAGTCTCCGACACGTAGTCATCTGAAGTAAAATGTCGTTTACAAACAACAGCTGACTTCGAAGGCTCCCATAGCTTGTTTGTGCGCTCGTCCAAGCGTTTAATCGCAACAATCCACTTGTTTCTTCTTAACTTTTCCGTAGGGAACTGATGTCCACCTCTTTCGTGACATCCAGGCACACAACAACAATTACTAGGCATTATTCTTTGTATTTAAAACAATCGTAAACCTAACATCCCAGTTTATTTACAATGTGTTTATCACGAGGCGGAAGTTTATCAAGGACCGGGACACGTAGCGCCACCGCAACACGAACGATAACTCACTACTATTAACCAAAAGTTTTTATCAACGGTCGTATTTTATTCTACCCACTATCTGATCAAGTGCGATATTGTAAAACACTTTTTTAAATATACATATGTTTTATGTTCGTGGATTTCTTAATCCATCTCGATAACACTGTACAGAGTGAAAGGCTTGTCAGTCCTGATATCAACACCAAAAGTTTTCTACGGATTTTTATGTGCAACCCTCGTGTTGTAAATGATAAAATTCTAACATCAACCTTGGGGTACTTGTGCATTGAAACAGAATACTATAAACAAAGTAAATCTCTAAATGTGCACGATAGGGTCCATTAATTCATGAATACCATATTATAGAAAGGCAGTTGTATGTAATTTCAAATTTTCCCATAATAATGGTTGTACAAAGTGTAAAAAAGTAGAACACATTGTTATTTTGATTTGGATAAAATATCGATTGAAATATTCTGCAAGTTTATTGAGTTTTTAAGCATCCAATTCACATACAAATGTACTCTTGTCGAATATGTTGTGGAACAAAAGTCGTATTTTCAAGAGGAGTACAAAGAGCCTTTTGAAGGAATATTTACTAGGACCTGCTTTGGCGATTTTTCCGGATATAGCTAGTCTGGTAAAATATGGTGATACATATTCAATTTTGTTGAAGGGATATTAAATCAAATCAAATGCTATCAAATTTATAATTACTGGTTAACGATTTTATGTTTTTAAATATTGAAAAATCATTAAACAATGAAGTGTACTTTTTAGAAAGTAATTAAAACAATTAGGTCTATCCATTAAATAATGAATTTGGCTTGACTGGTTGTTTTTTGCGTTTGAATGATAATGCATGTATTTTAAAAACTGATTTCATTATAATTTAACATTTCATAGGTTAAGCACGAAAACCTTTTTTTCATTGAAAACAAAGTACAAAAATATCTTAATTCGACTGAAACAATATCAGGATAGAATACGCTGTAATAATTTCCGATTTGTAAATTTCCCTGTTCCGTTCCGATGTTTTTCTATCAAAATGTACAAAAAAAAGTACCAACATGGTCGTTGTAAAAATCATTAAATACAAATATTTATATGATCATGAAAAAGATCATAATAGGATGTAAATGTTGAATTTAAATTTTTTACATGCTATTGTTGCTTTTTGGACATTGCAGTTGCCCTGGGCTCAAAATGTGGAAGGTAATTGAACGCCTTTTCTCGTTTAAATTGACTATCAATTATTTAATCAAAACCTAACTTATTCTGCACGTCTTTGTAGTTTTCCTGTAACCTGTGAATTTTTAATGTTTCGCCATTTGTGTTCATGTTACCCACAGTTTTTTTTTTTTTTTAAAGTCAATTTAATCTATTTATGAAACTTCCAGAATTAATAACTGAGCTACTTAACCTTGATTTATAATACAGTACATAAATGACCTAGTTACAAAGACTTTACTATTTTTACTCTCTATAATTGTTGCGTTAGCTAAATATGTGGAAAGCATTATTTACAGTTGTATCAAATAAACACTAGTAATTCTTAATCTCTGCAACATTTTCATACACATGTAGTATGCCAATTAAAACATAGGTTATTCTTCCTCCTATTAGGTTGTTTGGATGGTTATATTGGTAGAAAGTGTGAGTTAGAGTGTCGATATCCAAGTTTTGGAGCGGATTGTCAGGAACAATGTCTATGCATTGAGGCAGAATGTAGCCATGTGTCAGGATGCAAAGGTAACAGATTTTGACTGTTTTAAAAAGATATTAATAGATGCAAATCAAATAAGCTTCATACAAAATAGATGATTAAAGGTCTTTAAAAAATTCTGACCAGCTATCATATTAACTGAGATTTTTGTGCAGGTTACTAATAAATCTCTTTAAAAATGCAATTTCATTTAAATATGATTTAAATTTTCTTTCTGTATTTGATAGCATACATTTAAAACATTGTCGCAAATGTTAACCTAACTAAATACATGTACTTTGTTTTTATAGAAACGACTGCGCAACCAACTATCTTGCTGAGCACTCTGTTTATGTTCAACGACACTGATTTACCACAAAATAAAAGTCAAATTGCTTATATTTTTTCTGACTCGATGGATAGTTTTCAAAGAGGTATTTTTATTAATTTTATTAAAAAATAAATAAGAAATCTCATTTAAGATATGTTTCATCTTTAACATAAATTAGTTAGGTTTTTCTAAAACAAATAAATAAGAAAAAAATATATAACAAATAAAAGAAAAAGGAATTTAACATTTGAGAACTACATATACGTTATTTTCAATTATGCATTCTTCAATATTTTACAAATTCCTATTATTTTACATTTTGCTTTCTTCTCCAGACACCAAAAGTAAACCTTCCATATGGACGTTATTAGATATGAAACACAAAATCTTACTTATCGGGATAATCATCTGTTTATCTCTATTATTTATTATCATGATGCTGATAGCGAGGAAGAAGGTACCTAAATATGTGCATCTGTACCGGTTTAAACCTGCCGGATTCCAAAGAGCAGCCAGGATTGATTCAATGGACATTGCCTCTGTGTAAATATGTACAAATTCAAAAAACAAGTTTAAAGATATGTTTCAAGCAAATTGATTTCCTTTACAAGAATTCAAGACACGCACAGCATTGAAAAAAGACATAAAGAGGCTAGAATCATGCTATTTATTGACAAAAAATGAATGCTTTATAGATATGTAAATAAATTTCAATTGTGTCTGGGTTTTTTTTCTTTGTTGTTATATGTTTCATGGAAATGTTCAATATGTGACCGAGGTGTCTTTTAGGTAATTAATCAATATGTTCCTTGATTCCTCGCAACTTTTATAGAATATACAAGATATATACACATCGCACCTCCTCCACACAAGAGGCTAACTGGGTATTCCATTCTGATTTCTACTCGATCTATTCCAATCATTTGTGACAAGCGTAGCGTAACGGTAAAGATTCTGAACTCTCAAGTTGGCGGCTATGGTTCGATTCCTGCTTTGAGCTTACTTTGATTTACTTTATTTTTTTTTTCATTTTTGATTTTAATTCCTATTATAAAAAGAAAAAAGGTGTTTAAACATATACAAATCAGCCGATTATTAAATAAAAATGCAACTGAAGGATATATGAAAGGCAACTAACATGTATTTGCCATTCAGTGGATGGAATAATTGCAAAGATCACGCGTACGGAAAAGTCACAAGAAAGAATCGTTTCAGTAATCTTTCAGTGACCATTCAGTGGTCATTCGGTAGCCATTACGTCGATTGAATGGTGTACTATTATCCTGTGACGGGTACAAATCAAAATTTGGAACTGTGTTTTAAATATTGTACCATACTCATGCTATTATGATATTGTTAAAGAAATTAGACATCCCCTAAAACTGTTTAAAATGTAACTATTCTGATGATATAAAAATATTGTTTTATTGAAAAACTTGCCTGTAGTTTTATAAACAAAAATAACTAATGGCAAATTCAATTTTAAAGATGTGTAGTTCAATAGTAAAGCCAGCATTTCCGATGAACTTATGATTCATGCACACATCCCCGAATTTAGATATATAAGTATACAAATAGTAGAAGTCACCCTCGTGGCGCATATTGTTAAAGCTTCTGCTTTTCCGTCGCGGACTAATGAGATGATCCTTCTGAAAAGACGTTTTAAAGGGAAACCTACGGATTTTTACCTTAAAATTTTTCGATACTCTTCGATTTGCATCTGTTGTATGTAGTACTGTTTATTTGCAATAAAAATTGTTGTGTAAGTGTCTTTTCATCCCTCTAAACCTTATCCAGATGCTACATTGTACCTAAGAACAATTGTCGGTGAATGAATTTCCTGACAAGATAAAACCTTAATGAATACACTCTACATACATGTATCATCAAATTGTAAACTATCTTTAAAAAAATAAATCACTTCCTTTTCAACCACTTCACCGTCTACGTACATGTAATACAAATCAAAAGATTTCCCTTATTCCCTCATGATTATGAAACATGATGTTGACTTAATGAAACATATCGAGTTACCGGCGTCATATCTGTGGTAAGACGTTTTGTTGTTAACATGATGTTTCTTTTGCATAATGAATATATAAACTCACTTTTGAAACATTACTATAAATTTTTGTATCAGTACAGTGTATGAAATATAAAGGAAATTTTAAGCATTGCAATACCCTTAGTCTTTGCAAAAAAGTAAATTTGTCAGATCTGCTGTTATTGTTTTCTTTTCGATTTTATAGCTTTGAATTATGGAGAGAGATGGCAAAACATCAGATCTGTCTGATGGAAGGAATACTAGCTCCGAGAGAGTCTTTGAAGGTCAGAATTCTTAAAAGTTAAATTTAGATTAACATTTTCCATACTTATTTTACAACTGTTATTTACTATAATTTAATTTAATTATCTACGGTTTTTCCCGTCTCCAAATCAAAGAAATACATCACGGCTGATACGACCAGTTAAGAGGAAATAATTAATTCCCCATGACCTTTGATACAACATTTGATGTTTTAGAGGTCCGTAATTCTTTATTTACGATGTGTATTGATTTAATTACTTTTTTAGCTCAATACTTTTTAGATAGCTCCATTTTCCTTGAAAAAACGAAGGTCAGCATTCGAGATTATGAACATTACATTTGCTGACAAAGTCATTTTATGCACCATAAAATTAAGACAAAATTAACATACCTTTAAACGAATCCTCTTTTTTCCTCAAAATGAGTGAAAATAGTTTAATGTAAGAATATCATTATTCATTGTTTACCAATACAACATATCTGAGGATTTCAAATTCTATAAAGAAAAACACTCTTATTTAATCTAAAAGTGGGCACTTTGTAGGTCAGAGCGACACTTAATTTGTCGATTTTCTAGTTTTTCAACTATATCTATATCAATGATTGCTGAATGATTGTTTCTTTTATTTTGGTTACAGGGAATAAGGCTAGAAGAAAAGAATCGCTTCCCTTGTCTCCAATAAAAGTATATGTTCGAAGGCAAAAAGGGGATTTAGAGTGCAGCAGACAATTAAAGCATTTGAAGCAGAATTTGTAAAGCGACACAGGGCAAGCATACTTTACAAGAGTGAAGTTGAAATCATTTTAGACAATATAGAGTATCTTGATTGTGCAGGTCTCTGTGATGAATGGATAAATCACCATAAACATTTGAAACCTGATCCAATACCCGAACTATTACTTTATTATTGCATGTTGAAGAAAATAGATGGTATTCAATGGATAAAAACCTGCAATAAGAGACTTTCAATTTCTAGATCTTTAAAATGTATGTGCATATCAAGCGCGTTGTGTGTTCTCATTACTATTTATGCAAAATGTGCTTTGCGATGTAGACAGGACGGATCAATAAGCAGGGAGGCAATTTTACGGATCATTGAACACAGCCTTGACAGCAAGAATTATATTCTTTTTTCCGAGTTGTTTCATACGTTTATAATTAGCAGGGTTTCCAATCTTCAACTATTTCTTCAAATCAAGAATGAAAATAAATGCTTTGTCCCTGAAGTGATGTTGTTGATCATTAAAAGAAGGCTTCTGAAGAAATATCAATGGTTTAAGAAGTCAGCAATCAGTCTATAACTTTGCATCGACATTACAAAAAGATGTGTTTTCATTCTGTTATATAAAGGAACCATAGAAAAGCATCATGATATTCCACAAGAAATATATGAAGTGAAGCTTATCTTTCAGGAGTACATACAATGGTCTGAGGAGGCACAAATCTTGTGCAACATCTAACTCAAGCCAAACATTACCGGTAATCACAGAGCAGACTGCAAGGAATCTATTCAGTTGCCACTCTAATCTTACCATGATAACAGCATCCCAATGTAAATCTATTGGATATTTAGCCGGAAATCACAAAACTGTTCGCAAGAAATGTATCACCTTATTTTGTAAACACAAAGGGTATATACCGTATGGTGAGATGGAGTTTCCGAGAAGAATAGGAAGGTATGACATTGATGTTTTGGAATGACATTGCTTATTAGGGTCACTAGAAATTGGAGGACATATTCGCAGAAATGGGGGAAGCAGTGGCAGTATAGGTGGATTTGTGGACCTTCCTGGAAATAAGATAGGCTTAATAACTTGTGCCCATGTAGTATTTACAGCAGAAGACTTAATATCTAAAAATTTTGAGAAAGTTGAAATAGAAACTTTTGAGAAGAGCAAGCACAGATTTCAAGTATGTGGTAAAATTCTTCCTGCAAAGTTCCCAGCTTGTATTTATTCCTCAATATATTTACCAACCTCCTCATCAAGACGGGAAGTTACATTTCGACGCAGCTGTCGTTGAACTTTACCAAAATGTAGAAGATGTTAGCTTTCGCACAGTTCCAACAGACCAACTACTTTCTGTGGGTAAATAATTTGGGGGAGGGGTTTGCATTCAGAAGATAGTATTAGTGATATCATCAAACAAGCAGTTAACATAATAATATGAATTAACGCAATGCACACTTAATTCAGTTGAATTTTTCTACATGTATCTATTGTCTGCCTGATTAGAAATATTTTAATGTTATCCTTCTTTTGAACAACTGCGCTGTAACAATATTCGCAGTCCAATAATCATGAAATATTGTTAATCGTCTTTAACATTTATTTTTAATGAATGTTTTATCATTCATTTTGTTCTTTTTTCTTCAGGATTTGACCCAGAAAATTTACTAGTATTTGACGGTAAAATTGTTTCTCTTCCTCGACAATATTGTGTAGGAGAAACAGAAAATATTGTCGAAAAAACAACAGAAATATTAGATAGTGTTGTAAAATTGGGAGCTACAACGGGGTTTACAATCGGTCAGCTTTGTGTTGAAAGTATGCATGTGCGAATCATGAACGAATCCATGAATTTTCCTAACACAAATTACTGTGCTGTTATGTGTTATCAAATAGAAATACAAAACATGCCACAAGGAGAATTTTTCAGCTTGGGAGATTCTGGATCCTTTGTGTTTTGTATTAACCCAGATAAGACACTCAGCTGGTATGGCGATAGGACTTTCTGCGAGAGGGACCTGTTTGGTCACACCCATAGACAGTATACTACAATCATTTGGTTTACCTTTAACTTTAAAGCCTCATTAACTAACGTAAAATCCATAGCATCAGCCTTAAATAACATTAAGAACTTAGTTGTAAACTTAAATACGTCTTTGCAATCAATTCAAAGACAACTTGATATATTAGACAAGAAATTTCAGAAATTAAATGAGAGAAACCAGACCCTGCCTCAAAGAAATTCAGAAACACTGAACTCATAAATTTATTCATTATTTTCTTTAATGAATTTACAGTAAGATGTTGACATTAAAGACTGCAGAAATGTTTTATTGAAAACGATAAATGGTGTGAATAAGTAAAATCTAAGTGAGGTGATATGGAGAAGCATCACTCCATGAAAGATTCTTTTTTCTACGATTATAATTAATATTCAGAACATGCAATAGCGATACACGAATGATGGTAAATCGGCCATGAGAAGAGAATGCAGAGATACAGAGGAGAATGGAATGCAACACAATAAAAACAAAAACCAATGATAGAAAGGTTTAAGACAAACCTTTAATAAAAGCGAGACAAACGATGCATACATGTGTATCATAGTGAATAGGGAATGACAATGAACGAAGTAAAAGTTGTTATCGTCGAAATAGTTGGTGCAAGAAAAGCTCACTGACCATGGATATCTCACCTCTGTTGATGACTGTTTTTTGCTATATACATGTAGGAAACACGGGATTAAAGCTGATCGGAATAGGCAATGACAAGAAGACAAAACAGAATAATATAAAATGGAACACGAATAGAGCGACTCGGACAACAAGACCTCTGAACAATGGGCTACATGTATGAAAATCACAATTTTGGAAGAAACGTACTTCCTCTTCATCACAATGCAATTTGTCTGTTGATATGATGACTAAAAATTGAAAAAAATGTCCTTCCCTTATCAAGACTTTCTGATCCTGGGTCCTCAAATTTCAATATTTCGAAGACGAATAAAGGCCGACATAGTTTCTAAGTTCCTCCTCGGTTATCACATTGATTAATTGATGTTACATAAGATTTTTCCACAAGGATTTGATTTTTAGGATTTTTGATCATATTTATATAACTTCAATGCAACAATTCATGATAAAAGAGTTTATTGTAAAATAACAGGTAACTTTAATGGCAAGCACTTCTACTATTTGTTCGTAAAATTAAAAAAAAAATGAATAAGAGAGATATCTCTTTCTCTTTCGATTTTAGAAATATATCTTCAACTAAAAGAGATACCTTTATATCCTAGGATATTTTAATAAAAGAGATATATTTATTTTGCCAAAGAGATATTTTTACGTATAAGCTAAAGAAATATCTCTTTGAACGAGGGAAATATCTCTTAAGTTATCATTCATCTCTACAGATTTTCAAAAGAGAGATATCTTTCTAAGCTAAACAGATATACATGTGTCTTTTAATGAAAGAGATTTCTCTTTCCAGTGATCTTTAAAATAAAACAACTTATTATCTCCTTTAAAAGAAAAGTGAGACAGGACGCAAAGTCTCATTTTTAGAATACTGCATGTACTGTTATGTATGTCCGTGAATAAAATGCTTAAATCCTTAAATATATAAATATATATACTAGGGTTGTCCGTAAAGTACGTGGACAACATTGATAATTACTGACAAACATTGATAAAATATATAAAACTATTATTTTCATTAAACCTGACAAAATCACAAATGGATATATCTTTTTTAGATACAATTGAGACGCACACTCATACCCGGAGCACTAAAACGAAATCCTTGACGTTTCCCGACGTCAAAAGCTTCATACATATAACTTTTTCTAAGCCCAGTCACTGTTTAATTCAATACTTTTCTTACGTCGCTTTAAGCAGTTACTAAAAAGTGTACACAAACTATTCAGATTTTATATCTAAAATGATATTTTACATTTCCTGTACCTGATCCTGCCCATCATCAAACCTTTGTCTGCGGAGAAAACGACTTTATTTAGGGAAATACGGCAAATTCGCGTTACGAAATTTCTACAGCACTGCTATCTCGGAATGATGATCTTCCTTCACGAATGTCACCCTATAAACTATACCTTTTATATTACACTTAAATACAAAAGAACAGATTCCTTTACTATATTTTCCCGACCGTTTAAAGTATTGATGGGTCTCTAGATCTGTTGGTGTTTTTCCGATGTCTACACAGAATGTTATCGCTGCTCACTGCACAACCTTTTCTGAAAACTTCCCTTTTTCGAACAATGCCGATTCTGTCTTTATCGATTCTAACTTCGATATTTCAGTTATTTCTAAACTCTGAACGTTCAAATTTTGCTGGTCTGAAGTCATAGCGTTTGTTAACCTCATTATGTAAAAACAATCCGAATTTCCGCTGAATTTTATAACAGACAAATGAAATATATAAAGTGATAATCTTTTAAATCAAAATTTTGCGGTGCTCCGGGTCACTATCCCAAGTCTAATAATGAAGGTATTATTGTAATTATATATTTAAAATTTATTATAATTATACATTTTGTAATTCACATTAAGTAAACTTAAAAGTTAATCAAAAATATCAATGCGCCATTTTTATTTAAATCTGCACTTGTCCACGAACAACCCTCAGGCTCGTATATTCGCACAGGTACACTTTCCACACAAAGCTGACCGATTTTTAACCCCGTTAAGTGGCTCCGAATTGCACAACACAAGGTCCACAAATCCCACTACACTGCCACTGTTTCCCCCAATTTCGGCGACTATGACTCGTTTTTAAAAGAAAATGCTCATTTTGATCAGACCACTATTCAATATTGACAACCGTTTTATGACAAAGATTTTCACAAAAATGTTAAGTTCAAACAATTGAAAAATCTAATTATTCTGACTTGCAATTGGATTTCATAATTAATAATTTGTAAAGGCATATTTTGAACCAATCATTTAGACAAAAACAAACAGCTCTCTTACATGTACATAAAACAGAGCTTCCAATAGTGTCAAAAAGCCCTGACTTTAATGTATCTTGAGAAGTTATTGCATATAAAATTGAAAAAAAAACTTAATCATTATGCTTTTTTATTGCTAAAATTTCTGATTTCCGATTTTTCAAAAGTTCTTTGAATATTTAAAACTTCATGTCTGATATACTTATAACATTCCCGAACGGGTATCCATATCTGTATAACTCGATTGTGGTTCTATAAATAGACCTTTGATTATTGTGTTCATCTGCGTAACAGATCTTCAAAGTCAGTGACCCTAATAGTAGCCATTTAATGTGTTTTGGCTTTATTCACTGATATCATGTCCCTGAAGATTAAAACGGAAAAGGTAGATTTGGCAGACTTAGAAGTTGATCACTTTCCCGAAGATCCAGGAATAACAGACATTGCTTTTGTTGTGGAGGGAAGAAAGATGTACACCTTTAAATCAATTCTTTCCATTGCATCTCCTGTTTTTAAGGCAATGTTTTCTTCAGATTTCAAAGAAAAAAGTTCAAAGGAAATTGAACTACCTGGAAAAACCTACTGGGATTTTGAAAAATTTCTGATGTGCTTCTCTCCAGATAAATTCTTGGATTTAGATTGTATGTATTTCAGAAAATGCATGATTTTGAGTTAGATAGGACTGTCAAAGTACAAATATCATTCTGTAGTAACTGAAGATTTTGTCATAATGTGAGTTTTGTATTTACTACCACCTGGTAAATTCAAAAATTACAATATGACAGTTCCCAATGAGAAGAATGCTGTACGCATAAAACAGAAAGTAAAATAATTTCTTTATAAAAGATTTATAAGCACTTAAGAGCTGAAGTAAACCAAGAATTATAGCATTATATTTTACCTTATTATCTTAATACATGTTTAAAAATATAGATCAAACAAATGCAGAAAAAAGATATCAAAGCAATGTACTTTTATTTTCTGTGTGCAAGTTTTTCTATGGAAAACGAAAAATGTAGTAATTCAATTTTACACAAGCAAGAGTAAAAATACGGTAGTTTGGGGTTTTTTCATCCCTTGTTATTTTTTGCACTTTTACAATTGCAAACAACTTTGGTCAATTTTAAATTCGCCTAATCATAGTTTTGTGTAAGAATTTCACAGTGATTGAATTCGCCTCGTTTTAAATTCGCCGACTTTTGAGAAGGGCGAAAGGGGGAGAAATGTTCACCTGTATGCAGTATGTTGACCTTTTGTAAAATGTTTTCGTTTCACGGAAATATTAAGACTTATGCACTTTTATGCGTAAATTGTGGATAAAGAAGACGAAAATTATGTTAATGGAATTGAAAACTTTTAGATTATAAAATAAATCATATGTTAAATAATTATTATAAGAAAAGGACTTTTGCGCCTCTCTTAAAAGTTTACACACTCCAAATTTTTATATAATTTACTAGGGGTACATAAATTTTTTCGAAATATTACATGAGATGGATGTTTTCTAATATTTCCATTATATTTTAGCATTATTCTTGTTTAAAAATATAAGTTTGTGCATTTTTAGATTATACAGTTGAGAGGTTACTACCATTAGCCAAGGAATACCAGGTTAATTCAATTATCAGGAAATGCGAAGCATGGCTTCTTAAAGAAATGGATCTGAAAGAAGTAAGTGACCAATCAATGAAACAAGAGGTGGAATTTTTATTGAAATCATACTTTTATGGAAGTGAATACAATATGCCAGAAATACGAGCGCGGACTTTGAAACGTTTAGTGCCATTTAAACTTAAAACTTACAAAAGTGTGAAATCACTTTATGAAGATCTCTCTGAAAAAGATAAAGTAGAACTTCTGGAGGCAAGAATATATGGAGTTGATTCTGCACACAATAGTTCCATGTATTGTGACGAAATGTCTTCATATTTTTGGTAAAGTTTATTTTTAGCATGTGAGAAACATGTTTTAATATGTCTAAGTTCTTTGTAACATTATAAAAGCTGTTTGATATTTTGTGGATTAAGGTCTTTCATTTAGTTGTTCTATGAACATTTTTTTGCCATGAATGAAGAATACTGCATCTCGAAAAAATGTTAATCAAGCATATCCTAGCCTATGAAGGATGACTGCAGTTAAATTTGCGTCAAAATAACTTTAAAAACAGTCATTTTTCTTGTAATTGCAGGAAAGATCTAATCTACAGCTTTACTTAATTACAATTAATTAAAGTTTGTATATACGATGTAAGAGTCTTTCTGTCTAAGGCAGGGACCATTACATTTCTTTTTCATTTTCCGTATAATAAGGAGGACGCCCACTTTTGAACTGACTTCATACTTAGTCAGCGCATGTTTGTTCTCCTTTTAACAGTAGTTGTTTTATTATTTTACACTATTAATGTTATGTTAAAAGGAGTAGACAAACAAGTGCTCATGGTGTAAATGAGAAAAAAAAACTGCTTCTTCTTACACCCACTCTCACTATTGTAAACAAGGACTGAGACACGTTGAATATTATAATACACCACGTGATATCTTTTATCAAGTAATTGTGTGAATACTAAATCCCCTCACTTGCCTTTATGTAGCATGGTTTGTGATTACTAGGACACTGTGTTCGAACATATTAAATAGTCAGTCATCATGATCAATTTATTTTTTTTTTACTTACATCGATGGGTTCACACGTATTAAACTCATGTGAATAATTTACCTGTACAGTACAGGATTAATAAGGAGGTGGAAAATATTAATCTCGTATTTTAATACATGTAATTGCTTTTCATCCAATCTAATATTAGACTTCTTACATTGTTATCTCCACCTCTCATTATTACATAATGTTCCATCAAGGGCAGGCAAGAGTTAATTCTCTTCATTTGGAAAATTGTAAGGCCAAAAACATGACATTAGTTTTTGTATTTCAGTCTAAAATTATTTTTGATATTTAAGTTGGGTGTCCAATTGACAGTTTTCTGTGGTAAATAAATAACAGTGAAATGAGGTTTAGATTCAAAGGTAACAGAAGCGATCGAAAATGCCACAAAACACAAAGTTTCGTGCAGTAATCCTTTTTTAGGAAATGTTAATATTGTTAATTTAACAGAATTGATATTCACAGATCATTTCTTTTATTTTCATTGTCTGCATTTTAGTTGCAACTAAATTTCACTCAGGTAAATATAATGCTTAGGAATATGTAATTTGGGGTACAAATGATCAGTGGAAGGATGGTTAGGGACTTAACCCTATCCCTGTACATATTTGTTTTTTTCTGAACCTAAACATTTAGATTAAATTTTGATTAAGACGAAAAACATTTATTAAAATATGGTTCCTGATAATTGACCTTAATTCCTTACACCAAAACAATATTTCAAGTTCCAAGAATTCTCCCTTGTAATCATTCCCCCATTAATTATGCATTAACTCTTTTTCTTTGCAACCAAAGTCGATTTTATAAATTACAAATTGATACGACTGATGATGTTTATTCTAACACAATTACCTCATTCCATTTGGCTAGGACTTCCGTAAATGTAAACAAGTAGGATATGGAGATAAAGAACAGTATTCAATATCAAAGTCCATAAAACAATACAAAATAGGAGCAGAGCAAACACGAACCTCCGAAACACCAGAGGTGGGATCAGGTACCATGGAGGAGTGAGCATCCCCTACTGACCGGTCACAATCCCCCCTCCCCGTGATGTGCTATTTGTCATGTTCAGGAAATAGAGGAAAAATCCGTTTTAAATTCAGTGCATAAATAATGGACTAACAATTAGTATGAAAAACGTCAGTCATCATTGAAATCAATGATAAATTGTATCGACCATAGAACTAACGAAAAATGACTTTAAACGAGACTGCTGATATTCTTGTTTCATCAATTTGCTTCTCAATAATTTACCTCGTTTTAGAAATTGTTCATACTTAGAGCATGTTCTTGCGTATCGAATCAACTGAGATATATACACTCAATATGCAGGTAATGAAGGTGTATTGCTGCATAAATAAGGAAAGATGACAATAAAAAGTAAGTCATCACGTTTATTATAAGCTTGGTTGTTAGATTACTAACAAGTAAGATGGAATGAATTACTTAATAAATGTATCATTTATTAATAAAATAAAGCAGTTACTGCTTTTTGCCAATACTAAGCCATCTTCAAAGAACAGTATTTACCTCGCAATTTGAGTCGGTGATTATAGTACTTTTCAGACTGCTCAATCATTGAATTGAAATTTTTTTTTAAAATCTTATTCATAAAATGATTTTTTTTACATTCCAGCACCTGTGACACTTCTTCTTTTTTTAAAAAGAAAAACAACCCTTTTTATTACTTTACTTTATTCACAATTTTGTAAAAATTCACACTCTATAATTATACTGCATAAGCATGTTGATAATATTTACATGTATGTTTGTGGATTTTTCTTTTCGCAAGCTACAATATTAACCGGTTTACAATAAGGCATTACATAATTTAATCAGTTTTAACATTCTGTTCTAACTGTCTCCATTAAAAGTGATAACCACACACTATCTTGGCGACGTTGGGATCAAGTATGCATAAAACTATGATCTCGGGTAAAACTTCCGTTTCCACAGAATTCTCCTAAATCTAAACGTCAGGCATCATTTTATGGGGGAATAAGCGATCATTTCTATACACATTTTTTTTACATTTCTATTAAGTTTTTGTTCTTTTATGGATAATCATTAAATGTTTTGAACTAATCTTTGGCTAAAAAATTGGACTTTGTAATGATATACTTCATTATAACCATTTATTTATTAAACAATTGCAAACGTTCATGTTGTCGTCATACATGTCTCCCGTTGGACGTATGATAAAAGTTATAATGGCTATAACAACAAGAGGCCCATGGGCCACATCGCTCACCTGAGCACTGTAGCTTGTACACTAACTTAGGATGCTTGCATATTTCTTGGACTACCTGTGGCTTTATTGCCTTTCACATTTTGAACTTACATTGTGGCTCGCCCTACTCCCGGGGGTCATGACTTGAACAAAGTTGAATCTACACTACCTGAGAATGCTTCCATATGAATATGACTAATTATGGCTCTGAATATATCATAATACCGTACTGGACGTCAAACATTATTGTGCATTCTGTTTTGCTTTAAAATTGGGAGTAGAATGGCGTAACTTGTGGTAACTCGTCAGAAAAATAATTAATGTAAATATGAAAAATGAATTTAGTTTTTGAAGATTCATGAGGTATATGAACTACGACGCTTCATGTTAGATCTGATCGAAGGAATTATTCTTTGTTATTTTTAAATGGCTATTTTTCAGATGATTGTGTCGAATTTTCTCTAACTTTGCGCACAGTAGTAACCCTTGGACTTCCAAGGACTATCATTAATGCATTATGATATGTAAGACCCCGTTTAGGCTTAAAGTGGTGTATTTTTGAATCATCAACTCTCCATCACATTTACTTTGAGCTTGTCCATCTACAGCAACGGCAATAAGTACTTAAAGTCATTTTCAAGAAGCCTTAGCATCCATACATGTAATATAGGAACTAGAGGAGATTTTATGTTTTGAAATATTGCTGCATTACTTACGGTGAACGGTACAAAGTCTAAAAACTCCAAAATAATGCAAAACGTTTTATGAAACATGCAATTTTTGATTTCTGTTAATAATCATCTGTTTATCTCTATTATTTATTATCATGACGCTGATACATGTAGTGAGGAAGAAGATACCTAAATCTGTACATCTGCACTGGATTAAACCTGTCGGGTTCCAAAGAGCAGCAAGGATTGATTCAATGGCTGTCGCTCTGTGTAAATATATGGAAATTCAAGATACAATTTTCGAAGACGTCTTCAATTTTTGTCCATATACAACCTTAAGAAGTTACAGTTCTAAAAAATCAAAATCTTTGTATAACACATGAAGAAATTCATTTACAAGGAAAATGGTCCTTAGAATTCATCAATGTCGAGAGTAAAAATGTTTTTCTTCCTTTTCCCTATATATCAGACTCAGCACAGTGAAATGTTCTCCGCCACATTTACACTTCGTTTTTTTCCCTTGAGACACAGTACGATTCCTTATGATCAGAAAATCAGTACATATATGTAAATCTCTCTAGCTAGATTGTCAAACAATTTTACCGTCCACCAATTTTTAAGTCTGAACACTCAATTATCTATTAATTATCTGCAGAGTAGATGTATCAACATTGTCTTTGTTTGTAAGTTTCATTATTTAAATTGTATTTTAGAGGAATTGGGATTTAATTCTACTAGTGGTATCCCCCTAGGGGCGGAGTGGTAAGAGTGCTCAAATTTCCCAAAGTTAAGATTTGGTCCTTACGTCGCGGGCTCGAATCCTGTGGGACATGAAGACCGGTCCTTCGGATAAGACCAAATAAACTGAAGTCCCATGTCGCGGTTGGTATTGGCACGAACAAGACCCCTCCCTGCTCAATTGCCGTACGTGCCGAGTATAGGACAAAGTTTGCAGCTCTTCACTGGTTAGTGGTGGCGTCTCAATATGAATGTAAATTTCTCAAAATGGGGTTTAAGAGCATATAAAGAAACACTCATCAGCTGGGCGGCAATCAATTGCAATGAGTACTTCACTTATTCCTTTGACAATATAAGTATTCTAAATGTACGGGTTACCTGTTGCAATATTTAAATGATCATGTTTTACAAATGAATGATTAAGACATTATGCAAAAAGTGTACAGTGCATGTAACTAATTTGTTGCATCATCGATACTGATTTGAAAGCTTTCCTTGCTTGCTGATTTAATGCTAGTTATCCTTATTCTAATGCTGTTTTATAATAAGGTCAATGCTACCGTAAGTAGCAACATGCTACCGGAAGTATTTATTGAATTTATGCATTGTCATTTCAAGCAATAACAGAGCCATATATAATTATTTTATGAAAATGTTTTACTTTTTATTACTAATTTGTATGATTCATTCAGTTTTAAAATAGAAGGAAAATGCATTGATATACCGATGCTATACTATATCTACATTGAATTTCGAAAACGTCATTAAAAGTCTTTACAAGGAAAGATATAAATAGGTTGTAGTAAATGTTTTATTTAGTATCTTTCTTTACAAGTAAAATACTAACATGGGTGAAAGAAATAAACCTCTGTAGTACTGTGCAACAATGTATTCAAGAAGTGGTAAAGATCAGACGTGAATAATAAAAAATTCCAAAGATCTGTTTTTGCAAATTTAAAATCACAAAATAAAAAAAATAACAGCATAGAAATTCAACTTTTCATCTTTATATCCCTCATTCTCAGTAAAATTAACGTACAAACATTTTTGAGATCATTGTCAGTTGCTTTTTCAAAAAAAAAGTGGAACTCGTCAATTTACTTACATTGGCATTGTCCATTTGCAACCATATGTTCAAAAACACACTTTGATTGTACAAACAAACACCCTATAGTTTGTAATAAAAAGATGCTAGAGTTTCTGACTGACAGTATCTATTTAGTTTTTTATACCCCCGCTTGAAAAGCGAGAGGGTATACAGTAATCGTTAATTCCGTCCGTCTGTACGTCCGTCCGTCTGTCCGTCCGTCCGTCTGTTACGCTTTAGGGTACCCATCTCTTATCCGCAACTCCTCTTATACCACTGAGTGAAATGTAATGAAACTTTCACAGAATCTTTATTACATATTGCCATTGTGCACCTCCTATTTTACTTTTTGATCAGACACATATTTTGTGTTTCCCGGCCACGGCAAAACATGGACTTTGTCATCAGTTATAACGATATGGGAGGCGGGGGGTATCATTTAGTGAGCTCATTGCTCACAGTACCTCTAGTTTAAATAACAGATCTTCCAACAATGTATTGGAATTCTCATTGGTACCAATTGCGTCTCTTTATAAGAAAAAAAAAACATAAATGTACTTTTGTATTCAGACAAAGCAGAATTTGTCAACTAAAATCTTATACGTGACAAGTTGAAAACACTTACTGTGATTTCGATACTTAGATATATCGACATACTGTCAATTAATAAATTTTCATTCTCATAACGAAACGATACATCCCAGTGAGCCTGAAGTAAAGGATACCCCAGAGTCTGACACATATATCTTTCATATTTTTTTAATGGTTAACATGAAAATTACATTAATGGTAATCTTACAACAAACGATTATCATAAACATGATGACTTTAAATTTTCAATCGACAACTTCCCTGATTTAAGCAACATACCTTCATCACCTACATACGGGGTTTTTATCTCTCAGTTGATCCGATACGGGAGAAGATGTTCTAAACAAGTTACATTATATTGATAAATCAGTAAAAAAAATCCCAATTTCGTAAATTCTACCATTGTTACAATGACCCCGTCAGAAAATACTATTTATCATTAAGTCAAATGCTGACTAGAGTTTCCAATACAAATTGTTAGACCATTTTTTTGTTAACACTGCATTGTGCATGGATTTTCCATTTTTTCCCCCATCATCACAAGGAGCACACGGTGGATATGGCAAGTCGGCAGGGGATATTCACTACTTCATGGCATTTAATCTAAACTCTGATGTTTTGAAGGCCCGTGTTTTTTTTAATTATATCGCTAGTTTTCAAGAATGTAAAACATTTTCCGAGGAGCTTTCTTCACAAGAAGATTTTGTGCTCGTTGCGAATAATTGTCATCATCCCGATGAGATATATGTAACACCAAAGCCTGTTGGATTTAAGAATGTTCAAACTGTGACAGAGGTGCCACAAATGTAATTAATCAATCTGTTCCCATATCCTCGCAACTTTCATAGAATATCCAAAGTATATACAAGGTATATACACATCGCAGCTCCTACATACAAGAAATTGACTGGAATTCCAATTTGATTTCCACTCGGTTGATTTCATCTTTTTCTAACAAGAAGTCGTAGAGTAACGGTAAAGGTCTTGGACTCTCAAGCTGATGGCCATGGTTCGATTCCGGCTTTGAGCTCAATTTTTTTTTTCATTAACATTTTTTTTTCATTTTTCATCTTTATAAAAAGAAATTTTTTTAAAGGTATACATATAAGCAGATTATTTTTAGAATATGCAACTGAAGGATATCTGAAAGGCAACATAAATGTATCTGGCATTCAGTCGTCGGAATAATAGAAAAATCACGGAAAAGTCACGAGAAAGGATCTTTTTTCAGTAATCTTTCAGTAACCATTCAGTGGTCATCCAGTTACCATTCCGTCGACTGAATGGTGTAATTTTATCCTGTGACGGAATCAAACCAATATTTGGCACCGTGTGTCAAATACTATAACATACTTATGTTATATTACGTATTGTTCAAGAAATAAAATTCTTTAAAATGTAAGTATTCTGAAGTTTTTGTTTTTTTTTTTTGAAAAAAAAAAAATAATTTTATCAACTAAAATAAAGAACGACAAATTCAATTTTATATACGTCCAGTTCAATAGTAAAGACCAGCATTTCCACTGAACTTTAGTTTTATGCGCATATCTCCGAATTTGATATACGTACAACTAGTAGAAGTCGCACGCGTGGCGCATATTGTTTAATGCTTCTGCTTTTCAGTCACGGACTAATGAGATGATCCTTCCAGAAAGACGTTTTGAAAGAAAACCTTAACTTACCTTAAAATACTTCGATACTCTTCGATTTGCATTTCAACTATGCAAAATTCCTGTTGATGGACTTGCTACTTCTTTAATATTATGTATTATTATATTATGTTCCTGCTATCATATATCTGTTTTAATGTAACTGTTATCATGTTGCCCCAAACGAAGTCAAGCGACATATTGCGATTGTATGCATGTTTTTGTCATCTAGTCCATTTCTCGGAGATGGATGGGACAATATTTCTGAAACTTTCCTCAAAGGACAACCACTGGTTGTAGTTGTGTTGTGTGGTCATTCAGTTTCAAAATGGCTACAGTTGCCATGGAAAACTGCAAAAAGCGACGAATTTTGTCCGCAAGTGTTCTCTCTGGTCCCTTGAACATTCGGCATGAAACTTTTTTTTTATTTTAGTGATAAATAATTGTAGTTCTGCGATTCGCATTTAAAATAATAGTTTATTGCCATGGAAACCAGGGGAAAGTGAAAATTCTGTTACTTTGATTTTTAAATCAAAATTCTGAAAGGACTGATACGAATTGTTGGTTGTCCAAGCTTAGCTAAATGGGTTTTTTTTTTAGTGATTAAAAAGATGAAAGTCTTATCAAGTACGGGGCGACACACGCTATTGCTTGCAATTGCAGACTTTCTAGTTTTGTAACTGTTATAGATCTAGTACTGTAAGAATTATAAAAAGGTTACTCTATTTTTACCAATACTATTTATTTGCATTAAGAGTTGTTTTGTAACTGTAATTTCATCCCTCGATCCTTATCCAGATGCTACATTGTACTTTTGGGCAATTGTCGGTAAATGAATTTACTTGCAAAATCAATCCTAATTAAATACACTATACATATCATACACCTCCATGCCACCTGATCCCCCCTCTGATGTTTCGGAGGTCCGTGTTTGCTCTGCTCCTATTTTGTATTGTATTATGGACTTTGATATTGAATATTGTTCGTTATCCCCATATCCATCATCAAATTGTAAACTTTCTTTTAAAAAATAAATCACTTCCTTTTCAACACGTCACCATCGACATAATAGAAATCACAAGACTTCACTTATCTCCGCATGATTATGAAACATAATGTTGTCTTAATTAAACATGTAGAATAACGGGCATCACATCTTCGGTAAGAAGTTTTGTTTTTGTTGTTTCTTCTACATAATAAATATATAAACTCATTTTTCAAACATTACTTTAGATTTTTGTATCAGTGTCAAATATAAAGGAAAGTGTAAGGACTGTCTTACCCTTAATTTTTTTTCTTTTCGTTTTTATAGCTTTGAATCATGGAGCAAGATAGCAAAATATCAGATCTGTTTGATGGAAGCATTACTAGCTCGGAGAAAGTCTTTGAAGGTCAGAATTCCTAAAAGTAGAATTTAGATTTACAATTTCAATAATTACGATTGTTATCTGCTACAATGTTATTTAATTATCTACTTTTTTCCGTTTCCAAATCAAACAAAAGACATCACGACTGATACACGATCAGTTAAGAGAAAATAACTAATTCCTCATGACCTTTGACCCCACAGAGCAACACTTTATTTTGTCGATTTTCTTGTTTTTCAATTATATCTGAATCAATGCTTGCTGAATGAGTTGTTACTTTGGTTACTGAGAATAAGGCTAGAAGGAAAGAGTCGACTCCCTTGTCTCCAAAAAAAGTATATGTTCGGAGGCAAAAAAAGGGGATTTAGAGTACAGCAGACAATTAAAGCATTTGAAGCAGACTCTGTTAAACGACACAGGGCAGACAGACTTTACAAGAGTGAAGTTGAAATTATTCTAGACAATATAGAGTATCTTGATTGTGTCTCTGTGATGAATGGATAAATTACCATAAAAATTTGAAACCTGATCCAATACCCGAACTTTTACATGGTTATTACATGTGGAAGAAAATTGATGGTATTGAATGGATAAAAACCAAGAGATTTTCAATCTTGAGATCTTTAAAATGTAAGTGCATTTCAAGCGCTTTTTGTGCTCTCATAACTATTTTTGCAAAATGTTCTTTGCGATGTAGACAGGACGGATCTATAAGCAGGGAGGCAATGTTACGAATCATTGAACACAGCCTTGACAGCAGAAACTATATTCTTTTTGCCGAGTTGTTTCGTACGTTTGTGATCTCCAGGAATTCCATTCTTCAACTGTTTCTTCAAATCAAGAATGAAAATCAATGTTTTGTCCCTGAAGTGATATTGTTGATCATTAGAAGAAGGCTTCTGAGAAATATCATTGGTTTTGGAAGGTAGCAATAAGTCTATCACTTTGCTTCGACATTACAAAAAAAATTATTTTCATTCTGTTATATAAAGGATCCATAAAAAAGCATCATGATAGTCCACAAGAAATATATAGAGTAAAGCTTATCTTTCAGGAGTGCACACAATGGTCTGAGGAGGCACTTCTGATAAATAAATCCTGTGCAACATCTAACTCAAACCAAAAATTACCGATAATTACAGAGCAGACTGCAAGGAAACTATTCAGTTGCCACTCTAATCTTACCATGATAACAGCAACACAATGTAAATCTATTGGATATTCAGCCGGAAATCACAAAATTGTTCGCAAGAAATGTATCACCTTATTTTGTAAACACAAAGGGTATACCTTATGGTGAGATGGAGTTTCCAAGAAGAATAGGACATTACGACGTTGATGTTTTCGAAGGACATTGCTCACAAGGTTCACTAGAAATTGGAGGTCATATTCGCCGTAAAGGGGGTAGCAGTGGCAGTATAGGTGGATTTGTGGACCTTCCTGGTAATAAGATAGGCTTAATAACTTGTGCCCATGTAGTATTTTCAGCAGAAGACTTAATATCTAAAAATTTTGAAAAAGTTGAAATAGAAAGTTTTGAGAAGAACAAGCACAGATTTCAAGTATGTGGTAAAATTCTTGATGCAAAGTTCCCAGCTTGTATCTATTCCTCAAAATATTTACCAACCTCCTCATCAGGACGGGAAGTTACGTGTAGTATTGACGCAGCTGTCGTTGAACTTTATCAAAATGTAGAAGAAGTTAGCTTTCGCACAGTTCCGACAGACCAGGTAAATAATTTTGTTTTTAACATTTAGAACATAGTTTTCGTCATCAAACAAGCAGTTAACATAATATTATGATTTACCTTGATGCACACTTTATTCAGTTTAATTTTCCTACACGTATCTATTGTCTGTCTGATTAGAAAATATTTTAATGTTGTCCTTCTTTTGAACAACTGAACTGTAACAACATTTGCAGTCCAATAATCATAAAATATTGTCTATCGTCTTTAAGATTTATTTTTAATGAATGTTATTTCCTTCATTTTTCTTCTTCAGGATTTGACCAAGAAAATTTGCTAGTATTTGACGGTAAAATTATTTCTCTTCCTCGACAATATTGTGTAGGAGAAACAGAAAAGGTTGTCGAAAAAACAACAGAGATATCAGATAGTGTTGTAAAATTTGGAGCTACAACGGGGTTTACAATCGGTCAGCTTTCTGTTGAAAATGTGCATCTGCGAATCATGAACGAATCTATGAATTTTCCTAACACAAATTACTGTGCTGTTATGTGTAATCAAATAGAAATACAAAACATGCCACAAGGAGAGTTTTTCAGCTTGGGAGATTCTGGGTCCTTTGTGTTTTGTATTAATCCAGATAAGACACTCAGCTGCATTGGTATGGCGATAGGACTTTCTGCGAGAGGGACCTGTTTGGTCACACCCATAGACAGTATACTACAATCATTTGGTTTACCTTTAACTTTAAAGCCTTATTATCCTGACGTGAAATCCGTGAAATCTGCTTTAAACAACATTCAAAGCTTGGTCGTAAGTTTAAATGCCTGTATGGAATCAGTTCAAAACAAACTTGATATTTTAGACAAAAAAGTTCAGAAAATAGATGAGAGAAACCAAACCCTGCCTCCAAAAAATCCAGAAACACTTTACGCGTAGTTTGATTTATAATTTTCTAAAAAAAAAAATTAACATAAAAGTGTTGACATTAGAGATTACAAAATATATTTTCATTAAAACGATAAAAGATGTGAATTTGTTAAATTTAAATAAGGCAATGTGGAGAGGCATCAATCCATGAACGATTTTTTTTCCACGATAATAATTAATATTCAGAACATGCGATTGCGATATACGAATAATGTTAAAGATACAGAACTACTTCTAATCAAAATCGGCAATGAGAGGAGGATGCTAAGATACAGAGATAGAGACAACAACCAATGAGGAAACAGTTAAAGCAAAACGTTTAACTAGTGTTAGTTGTAACGGACCGTTACAGATGTTCCCCAAACGCTCCCAACTCCCTTTTTGTGCTTTATTCCTGTAAGACTTTTTTATTTGCTCAGTATCGAGGGGTTTCATTTAAGAATAAAAAAAAGTTACCATGATATCAACTATATGTCATTTAACGTTTGGCATGCGCACACACGTTAATACATATGCAAGATGATCATGGCATGTTAGCTAAATTATATATCTTTATATAATGAGAATAAAAAAAAAATTAATACAAGTATAAGTGTAACCATTGTTCAAGTATAATATTCATTTTGAGCATACACATGTGCATGTACGTCCCTGCATTTAATTTTAGAAGAGCATTATGTGGAAATCTATTACACCTATTCATATTCTAAATTTCATCCCGTTTTGTTGAGAACCACGAAATTTATATGCATGTAAAGTTTCAGCCAATCAGATTGCTTCACATGTGCATGCACGTGCTTTCATGACAATTCTTATAATAATACTGCAGATCTTCATAATGTATGGCTACGTTCAGAATTTTAAAGGATTATGACAAAAACAAGAAAGATATTGAAACTTAAGTTTCAGCCAATCAGAGCGAAGCGCACGTGCATGCGCGTGCGATCTTGCTATTTTGACCATGTCGTCTTGTCTATATTACTATATATACTAAGTTAAGGCTTTATCTATTATATTGGTCATTTCACTTTGCAATTAATTTGTTTGCTTAATGCTCAGAAAAACTCTAAAAGAATATAATAATTTAATTAAAAATGAAAACATGTCCTTCCCCTATCCAGTCTTTTTGATCCTGGGTCCACAAATTTCAATATTTTGAAGACGAATAAAGGACTTGCTAATCATAGCCATTCTATTTCTAGTTTATCTGCAACATGTGCATTTGCAAGGGTAGAGAAGATTTAAGGAATCTATTCCTACTAACTACCGTGCGATTAGAATTTTCAAAGAGATCCAAATATAGCAACTTTTTTCTTTAGAAAGGGTTATGGACGCATGGTAAGAAGTACGCACCGACATATCTGTAAAGTTCCTCTTTGACCCCCATATTAAATACAAGTAATTTGATGTTACATAAGATTTTCCCTTAAAGAAGACTTTTGATCGTGTTTAAATAATTTTCTATCTTTCTAACCTAAAGTTTTATTTATACCTTTCTAAGCTAGAGAGATATCTCTTACCAGTGATCCTTAAAAAAATATTTGAATCTCTCCTGCCAAACGAAAGTAAGACAGGATTTTCATTTTCAGAATACTTTAATATACATCAGTGAATAAAAAGCTTACATCCGGTAAGGAAGAAGTAATTCAAAACGCAATTAAAATAAAAATGATAAGGAGAAATATCTATTTACAAAAAAGGCCATAAAAGAATGTTAAAATGTAGCAGGCGAGAGTTAAAGGATACGCGGATGAACTATAAATGAGTGCCTGAAAGAAACGTCAAAACTAACTCGGTATTCTTCTTGCAGTGCAGTGATTAACAACTTCAAACATGTATGTTATATTTATCTTTATATTTTGTAAAGTAAACTTAAATGAAAAAAAGTTAGAATTTTCAAAAGTAGTTAACGCGCGATAGTGTCCAACGACAAAAAAGAGATAGCAATAGGTCATATGAGTAACTCAAATAACAATTTTTGGGGGGTTTCGCTACATTGTAATGTACGCATACATATTCGTTGTTTTTTACCTCAAACAACTGAGAAAAAAAAATATGACCACTTCTCTATCTAATTTAATCAGGAGAATGTGAAAAAGATTTTAAGTGCTTTTTACATACATAATGTAACATCAAGTACTTTCATATGATATCCAAGTGATTCATATAACTCTTACGTTTGCAAGCTGAGTTTAAAAAAAACAACACTGGATCAATATAATGCTTAATGACAAAGGTTAAGTAATCGTATAATATCCCGTAGATTTAAGTTTGTTCATACCATGACTCTCAGGAATAGTGTAGGTCTACATGTAATTCAATACACAATATTTCACTTAAAAATTCACAGAAAAAAATCTTTCAAAAAAGATTTTCTGGAATAGCAAAGCCAGATATTTATCATATTGATATAGAAGTATCCTCAGGTAGCGTAGATTCGTATTTGTCCAAATTTAGACCCTAGGGTACGATACGGCTATTATCAGCGATGGAAGTTTGAAAAACAAATTTCTTGAGAAAAATAACATTGAGAGTTTCCTTCTGAAAATATAAAGCCATGATGGTCCTATTTATTTGAACCATTGTCATAAGAATGTCAACATATTTTCGATTTGCCCGAGACTGATTTACCATACAAAATGAAATGAAAATGCAATATGTTTGTTTAAAAGAACTAAACAGGAATAGTAAATTGATTTGGGCTTGTACTTCAATACTTCAATACTCTTTGTTGGAAGACAAAAACATTAAAATTAGGAGAGATTATTCATTGATTATTATTGTTTAACGCCGAGTCGGCAATATTTCAGCCATATTTCGGCGATAAATTAGGAGAAAAAAATTATAAAAGGTGAAGCTATACTTCCGTTTCATTATATATATATAGCAAACAGATGCATCAGCACTGAAGAAGTCGAAATCAGCTATTGAGTTATCAAACTAAATGTCAGAATATTTTACACTGAATTAGTCTTAATATAGAAAAAATAGAATAGTCTCATTATAGGTAAAGATGAACAGATAAAGAAAGGTTAATTATAAAATCTAATAAACATTATCATCTTAGAAATGAAAGTAATTAAATCGTACTTGTGAAATCGAGTTATCTATTTATGATTCCAAAGTAATGCTTCCTAAGGCATTTACTGGGTAAATGTTACATTTGAATCTACATCTATATTAACGGTCACCGAGGGTTGTCCGGTAAAATCACGGACAATATGCCTATTGTGAAAAATAATCAGCATTGCGTTCTAAAATTTTCACTAAACTTTTTTTAATTAGTACATATATTTTGAATACACATAGCAAACTTCAAATAGATATATTCATACATAAACAAATAATGAGATTTTATACATTTATTGCATGATAGTGAGGGAAATATGAAGACTTATATAATTATTCAGCAAAGAAAAATAATATGATGTTTCTTGGCTGAATAAGTCTTCATATTTCCCTCACTATCATGCAATGAATTGTTTATTATACCGAAACAAGCAAAACCTTTGAAATAAGCATAAACTTTCAAATTCGGCACCGCTCTCAAATTCACTTTCATTGTTAATGTAAAGTTACGATAAAACCCTTTGGTCAACCACAGGAGTTCGGGTACCTATCAATTATACCGAAATTTTCATTAAATAAAAAAAATACGTAATACGTATAATAATAATTATTACTATAGGTATTACGTATCTTTTTTATTTACCGAAAATTTTGGCAAAATTGATAGGTACGCAAACTCCTGTGGGTCAACACCTTGTCATCAGTATTGTGACGTAAACCAGGCTATTGTGACGTCTACTTCTCTCGGGAGTTTTCGTTCAACGAACGAGAACTATATTGCGGGAAAATTCACTAGGTGTTCCGAAGAGGTGGAATATGATGAAAAGCGTGCCGACGACGGGAAATATGAAGTTTTACGGCCCGATCAGGTGATAACTTAGAACCAATCAGGTAACGCGTTGTGTAGAATATTTATAATGAGGTATAATAATATGTTATGTATTGTATCGCCTTACTGCGGACGGATGATAACGTACAAGTGTGTAAAACAGCATCACATTTCATCCTTACTAAAAATAAAGTTGGATAAGTCTCACTTAAATTTATCAATTTCATTGATGCACATACTTGAGTCTCCATAAACAGCAGAGGAACCAATCCGGCACACAAATGCGATCTTCTGAAGATTTTTTAGTAAGTTACAGTTTTCTCACCATTATTTAATAACAGACAATCTATTATCGACGGTCGGCAGTGACAGCGTTTTTTGCTATTACAATAGCAGTTTGTCCGTATGTTTTTTACTACCCAGGGACTCGATAAAAAAGACTTCGCTGAGGAAACTCCAATTTCAATTGTATACTAAATATCTGTTGATGTATTTATATTTTTTTCTTCTGTTTTCATTTAAAGTCTGTTAATTGTCATTACAACATCTTAATCAAACTGAACTGCTCTCTGGTGCGCCGTAACGTCATGAAACGTTGCATTTTTTCGTGTGCTGTTTTACCACTCTCCCATTTCGAATAATCGGGAAACTGCCAAAATTAACCAAATGCCTTGAAATTATTAAACAGACTACAAAATTGATTGTTGAATCGAATTAATATAATTTTAATCTCAATCTTAAATATTAGATACTTTTATTTCAAATTAATGCTTGTGTATTCTCAAAAATAACGGTTACCTTTGTTTTTTGTCCGTGCGCCGTTGGACCCTACCCTGTGCACATTTAAACATAATAAAATCTTTATTTTTGTCTATATATTACCAAAAAATAACGATTCACTTAAATATGATATTAAATAAATATTTACTGAAAATTTCAGCTCGGTACGCCCGTTACTTTTCGAGAAAAACGCTTTGTCCAGGATTTTTCCGGACAACCCTCGTATATTCAAACACATGTAAGTAATCTTATTCTCGGTGGTGCGTCTCCGCTTTTCACTGTGAATCAATCTTATGTAGGAACAATGTCATGAGTTGTATTTCAGTCTTTGAATACGTTCTTAAGTCAATCTCCCATTTTGAAATAACCAAACATAAAGAAGTAGTTTATACATCAGACTGTTGAGTTGTTGTTACAGAGAGTAGATCAAAAGGTACTAGTACATGTAACATACACGAACAGGAAGTGGAAAGAATGGGAAAGTGCGTACACAACAGTAAAGAAAGAACGTTTGGCTATTGTTTGGGCCATTCAGACATTTCAAAAGTATTGTGCTTAAGAGACAGATAATACTCTTCTCGTGTACCTAAACCAGTCAAAGACCAATCCTAGATTGGGCATTCATACTGATTTAGAATCTAATCAAGGAATAAGAGAATGTAGAGGCGGATTACCTGAAAGGTTTATAATTGTTTATAATTGTTTGTAAAGTGTGCTTTTTCAGAGATGTGTCAGAGTTTGTGTCTTACGTTTTGGGATTTTGGGTGTTTGAAAGTACTGCGTACTTTTGGAAAACGCGAGGCACTGTCACATTGAAATTTAATTCTATATGAATGGTCAATATTCGAACACGCAAGAAAATTCTTTTTCCCTGTGGTGATTCTCTGTTTTTCTCTATGTACATATTAAACAGGTTGGGACCAATCGCCAAAATGGAAGATAATAGTCCGTTTCATACGACGAAACACACCCTTTAAGCTTGGTTTGATGGTGGCTTATAGGTCCTTAATGGTGGTTTAATGGTTGCCTTTAAGTCACCATTAAGTCACCATTAAGCGCCTTTAAGTAACATTTACACCACCATTAAGTTTCCATTAAGCCATCTCAAAGTCCTTAATGGGTGCTTAAATGTAGCTTAATGGTGGCTGACAGGTCCTTAATGGTAACTTTTAGACCACCATTAAGTCACCATTAAGCCACCATTAAGCTAGACTTACAGGTGCTTAATGTCCAAACTCCATTAAGCTACCATTAAGCCACCATTACGCAGTCGATATTACTGTTTTGTGCGTGAAAAATTATTAATATTATAGTGATTTGTCATCACAAATTATAAATGTCGAGTTCACACATATCTTGATTTGGTAAAAATAAGGAAAAGAACGGAATCCAAAGTTAAAAAAAAACACCCATAGGGCGCGAACTATTGACCCTTTGAGTAGATGGCAGTCACCTTTTTTTTCTCTTAGATGGCAGTCACCTTAACCATTGGGCTATTGCCGCTCTTGATATGCAAATGAAAATATTAAACATTTATTTTGAACAAAGATTGTTTTGGACTTGCATTTATTTATTTTGTTGAAAGTTTTGAATTGATTTATTAATCAACCTATAAACATTTTTATTTCTGGAATTCTAAAAGGCTTATATCACGTTAATATATTTCTAAACCGTTGAGTTCGGCTTTTAAATTGTAATGAATTCTTCGCTCTGTTTTTCGAAGATTTTTATACGTGTAAGCATTAAATCATGATTGAAATTAAATTAATTATAGATAAAACACAAAAAAACTATCATCGGGAAACACAGATGAATTTTTTTTTGAATTAAATATTCTGCGGATATTAACGGTTTTTGTGTCTAAGATTTAGGCCTAGTGACATTCTTTGTTTACGAGTTACCTGCATGGTTATGTTTACAAAAACTTTTTTTTTTCGAATATCATATTCAGTTTAAATTCTTTTTGTATCATAATGGGTATCAAAATAATTGTCTTTTTACAGTGAATCATAATTTTTAATTTGTTATATGCTTGCGTTGAATTTAAATTTTGCAAAAGTAATTGATCATCAAAATCTGTTAGTGTACGTTGTGTATGTACATTAAAGTTTCCTGTTAGTTGACCGAAGACGGTGGACACCTAATTAAGGTCTATTGTTTAACCAGTCAGTACTGTACACTGTTAATCTTACCCCGTTTCCCAATGCGTATAAATCTGGTCGGATGCCATGTTTAATCTGATCGGCTGTTCCTCTGAAAATCGATTTTGAAATAACAATGATTGAAGACTGACTAGATTTTGACATATATTTACTGCTGCATTATATAAGAAAAAAATAACGAATTAATTCAAATTATTCATGATGTAAAAGTCAAACTTTGAAAACTAAACATTTTTTTATACCTGTGGCCCCAGCCTGCCCCCCTCCAAAAAAAAGACAGATTTGTTTTCTCATGAGAATATGACTTTTTATTCCTTGGAATTATGTAGCGGAATATGTTGTTTTAACACATGAAATAAAAATACCATCTCTTTAAAAAAAGAAGAAAAAAAAATACATATTTTGTGTTTATGGATAAAGATAATTTTAAGAACAAATTGATTTTCGTCTTGTGAAATTTGGGATATAATATCCCAAATGGGCTATAAATTTACAGTGCAAAAATTGAATTTTTTTTTATTTTGGCTATAAGAATCATAAATCCGCATCAGGGCACTTAAAAAGGAATAACTTTTGGTTGACAAGTTTTTCTGTATGCCCATTGCTTAGGAGATTGATCCCTCGGAAGTTCCTTAACTTCTTGGGGATCAATCTTACAAATCTTAGGGTTGCAGAAAATCTTGCTAACCAAAAGTTATTCCTTTTTAAGTGTTTTGATGCGGATTTATGATATTTATTGCCATAAAAAAAATCCAATTTTTGCACTGTAAATTTATAGCCCATTTGGGATATTATATCCCAAACGGACTATTTTATCCCATTTGGGCGATTGGTCCCAACCCGTTCAATCCCTTTTATGCCTCAAATCACTGGACCTTTAAAATAATGTTGAGTCCGTGCGCAGTTGGACATGGTAGTCTGCATAGAGAAGGACATTCTTATACCTCTCTAGAGATTTAAATAATTTTTTCAATAGAATAGCATGACGAACTGCAATACAATTCACATTACGAGGGTTGTTCGAAAAGTTCGTGGACAACTGTCATATCTTCTTTAATTGACGTCATACGTTCTCCAAATTTGGTAGAAATATTTTTACAATAAATCTAAACGATTTGTATCAAATTTTTCCAAAATATTACGATTTATTCAAAACTTATCCCTATTTTAAAACTGAAAAAATCGGATCGCGGAGCAAGTCAAAATTTAGTAAGTTACAGACAATACACTATATAATACCTGTAAGCATATTTCTGTAAATGGAGCAAAAACGAAAAAACAACCTAGAAATTCAAATTAAGAATTGTTACATCGATTAGTATACCAAATTATGGCTTTATATGTTGCATTGTTGAAAAGAAATCAACTTGAGAAGAAAGGTGGTCCTTATTGAAAACGACAAAAACGATGACGTTTTAGAACGTCACAGAACAGCAGATAACGGTGCAAATTTATGTTTTACTCAGGAAAAACCCTAAAAAAAAATCTTGAAATGTTTGAGGATTCAAGAAAATATGTCTTATTTAGTTGTGCATGCATGTACAAATAGTACAGGCAGTATTTGAGTGACAGAGACCCTGATCGGACTAGGAAAATCTGTGAAGCTACGGTTTAACTGTAAAAATCTTAACAAAAACTTTAAAGAGTTGGAACGTCAAGGAAAAACATAGGCGCTTCAGAGTTTCGTATCCTGTGAAAGCAAAGTTAAGTAATAAAAGAAATTAAAACCTTAACAAAGGAAATTATATAACGAGAGCAATTCTTAAAAAAATAAATGTCAGGTATTAAAAAAAGAATTTAATGAGTGGGCATTCGATTAAACTGTGTGAATGTATAGGAAAAGTATTTTTTAGAAAATCTTGACGCTATGTTTTGACGTTACATGGCCGTTAAGGGTGCTCCGCGGGTAAAAACATGTTGATTTTAAAATGAAGTAAATTTATTTCTGTTAAATCGAATGGAATAAGACTTCACACATCAGCAAAACAAATATTTTTACACATTATTATATGCTTATTTTAAATTTCTAGAGAA
Organism: Saccostrea cuccullata; assembly: GCF_032062105.1. Classification (NCBI taxonomy): domain Eukaryota; kingdom Metazoa; phylum Mollusca; class Bivalvia; order Ostreida; family Ostreidae; genus Saccostrea; species Saccostrea cuccullata. Next base: position 16,780 of record NW_026921425.1, on the reverse strand, counting down.
TAATATAACGAAGATTGACATCGTCCACGAACTTTTCGAACAACCCTCGTATATTGCCAATTTGTATGGTAACACTTTTCAGAGGTCCTCATCCTGTGTGGTAGATGTTCCTGTACTGGGCACGGTCACATCTAGAACCTGGGGCACAAGATTCACTGATGACATGGAGAGTTCCAGAAATTTATGTACTCATCGAATTTTTAATAATTTAAAACAAGTATGCACTCATTTATCAATGAATCGAATCATCGCAAATAATTTTTTTTTTCAAACGAGTAAAAAAAAATCTCAAAAACTAATTTTGATGCATTGTACTAAGCAGTAATTACCTTTAATCATTCAAGTAAAAAATTAGCCAAACATAAACCATATTATTATTTTTATTCTAATACACCAAAAATTAAATTTATTTTGGATTGATATATACAATGAATAAGATGAATACAAGAAGGCAAATCATGTGAATACTAGACTTTGTTTTCTTTAAATGTCAGTGGTCTCTTAATCCTTGTAGCCTCTAGAGTTTTATAAGTACTCACCGCCTAAACATTTTATCACATGTGAATAAAATGACATACTGACTTTTTTCGAGAATTTATTTATTTTCGCTGTTTCTATTCAGCTAATTCTTTCATGATGAAACAGTGCTTTCCGTTGGTCTACATTGTTTATCTGTTTTTATTGTCCTTCATATTGATACATTTTATTTTATTTTCCCTTGTTTACATCTACTTATATAATCTTAGATAAATACTGATTAACTAATTTCATTTCTTAATAAAAAATTTCAGGAACAGATGGTAATGAAAAGATTAAAGCAAGACAGAGAACGCGATTAACGTTACAAAAAGTTTAATTTGAAATTTTTAATACAATATAAAAGAAAAAAAAAAGAATAGTACTGATCATGAACACCTAACGTAATATTTATATTAAAGGTTTTTTTTCTTTTCTAACTGTCACATTTAAGCAAGGAAATTCTATTTACATTAATATATATCGAAATATCAAAAGTAGCATACGAGTTAAAGCATATGCTATGTACAAAATCGCACACAGGTCTGTACAAAGAATATTTGGAAACCAATAACAAAGGAAAACGATTAAACCATGTCCTTTTTTCAAGATAACACAGTATACTTCTGCTTAAGAATGTGCACAAGCTGCATTTAATGTATGTTTATAAATAAATCGATTGCCTACATATAAGTTCTTTGAATGGATGCCTGTTTTTTCAACAATGTTCATTTGATAAACTACCCATAAATAAATTTCTCTTCTAAATGACAATAATTCCAACCTCTCTGCACGCATATAATATATTACTTTCACTCACTACACAAACAATTGCATCCCTAAGAGGCAAAACGCATGAATTTTCTGGTGATATTTCCTTCGATAGCAGATGATTTCCATTAAACCATTTTAAATCATTTTCTACCATTTCTGCTTCATTGATGGATTGCATATTGTTTAATGTTCATCTCTAGAATTTTTCACTCATATGGAGACAACGCAGCTAGCGGCCGGAGCGCTGCAATTTTGTCCTATACTCGGCACTGAGGGCAATTGAGCAGTTGGGGATCTTTTTCGTGCCAGCACCAACGCTGACACGGGACCTCGATTTATACAGTCTCATCCGAAGGATCGGTCTCAACGTCCCAAAATTGGATTTGAACCCGCCTGCCTTCTTAAATGAATATTTTTCTGAAAGCGTGATTCATCCATTTTTTATCAGTTTAATAGTAGAAATAAAACACGTTGCTTATCTGTTTATAGACAGTGTTGCAAATTATATGAAAACAAGGATTTACTTTCTTTGGGTGTTTGGTTAATCTCTGTTTTGGTTCCTTAGAGTTTTTAGCAATGTAATGCTCAAAATCATAGGAAGCTTTAATCAAAAGTATTATTTCCTAGTAAAAGCATAATCTATTTTGAAAGAAAAAAGTCAGTAAGTTTTAAATTGTTAGAGTAACTCAGGTAATTACTTTCTATTTATTACACCTACTGTGTTTCTGTAATTTTGACCATAGAGTATTATATCCTCTTCAGAGTTCGTGGTGTTGAATTTTCCAAAAGAAATGTGACACTTGTACATTTATAGGTTCGCCTGTACGTTGATTGATATATTAATGTTTTTTTTTATATATAACTGCATAGTTAGAAAATCGACAAAAAAGGTTTAAATTTGATCTTAGTACTATTCTGCATCAGTATCAATCATGCTGTTCTTATCTCCAATAAAATACAGTGAAATGTATACATGCATACCAAAACGCGTCTGAATAGCTGCTGTTTGTCTTACCTGATTATGAATTATCTCCGAATCGACTAATATCTGTTAAAAAACTTTCGAACAGGATGGGAAAACATGAAATAAATTATTGGATTTATGCAGTTATTTAACATGATGCAAAGATAGGAAATTGAATGGCCTAATGCAAAAGGATAGCGAATGCAAAAAACTGATGTAGAATTTTCTTTTCTGCATATATAAAATATGATAACATGTACAACTGATGGAGTTGAACTGATGACAAAAATGGTTATGATAATAATAAACATAAATGACATTGACTCAGACATATGGGCATAGCATTGCCTTCTTGTCATTTCAGATTTATGTTGCCTCATCTTTCTAATTTTTGTAACATGAAAGTAAATTATTAGGAGAAATGGCAAAAAATAAATATAAGACCAAAAAAAAATCTCAGTGAACGCACTGTCGTCAATAGAAACTATACCATTGATTTCAAATATCATTACTGTACCGTAGGCTGACGCCACAACACAACTTAGCACCCAAATAACGATGGAAATTTTCAAAACCTTTCGATACGTTATTCCAGTACTTTGAAGTGGGGACGAAATTAATGCACACCGCAAATATGCAAACAAAACTACGTGAAAATTTGCTGCATTTAGAAAAAACGCAGTAATGATTCCGTATAATGAAGCTTCCGTGTAATTAAAAAAGTAAAAATGATTGTCCAAATGAAAAACAAATCGGGAACAGGATGCTAGGAGGTCAGCAATTCCAAGACAAGCTATGGCTGTGTATGTTGGCGTATGTAAATTCCTTCTCACAAAAACAAAAATGATTGTAAAACTGTTTCCAGTCAATCCAATTATGAGTAGTACCGTAGCAATACATAAATTTAGTAAGGAATGTGCAGGAATATAATTGTCTCTCGAAGTGTTGTACGTTGTATTATCCTCCAAGAAACTGCTGTTGTACTTCGTACTTAAAGGAAAAAAGCTTCCAATTGTTGCGTTTCTCTCCATTTTTCTATGAAAAAAATATAATGTATGGAGTAAGGTGATTTTTAACACGCAAATACATATTGGATTATGATATTGAAGAAATTAACTTTGATTATTGGATAAATAAAGTCAGTTATATGCCTCTTGATGCATTTAAGATTAATGAATGAAAAAGGATGAAGATAGCGATTGTAATTTATCTTTAAAAAATACACAATTTTTATCTGTATAGAGAGGATAAAACACAGATACACGGAAATTTCATCTCTTAGGTCTTCATTATCAACTATATTAACATAACAGGTAATGAGCTGCCCAATGGGATTGAAGCTCTAAAATTAGAGAGTGTAAGAATACCTAAGAGGATTTTTTTTTCAGAATGTTCAATGTCTAGACACAGTATAAAGATTTATTTATAATTTAAAAGTTTCGAAGCAACAGTTTGAATAGATTAATAGGAAACTCAAAGTAAAAAAAAAAGACTCGAAATACATTGTATGCAATAATGATGTTTTATTCTAATTAAGAATATTACGAAAGCTTACTGGTTAGATGAATCAGCTATTTACGGCTTTCCGACTCTTGAACTGTCGTAAAGAGCTTATGATGGGTGACAACCATACTCACAAACATTGGCATGTACTCTGCAATTGTAGAATTTAAGTATAACATTGCTATCTTCTTCAAATTGACCATTTAAAGATTTCAAATTAACAGAGTAAAATTATGTTCGATCGAATGTGGTAAAGATCTCATTGTCAACTGACGTAGGGCAAAAGTGAATCAAAGGAGACAACGTGTATATTTAGTCAATTTTGAAGTGGATTGTAAAAAGTCCCATGATATGTACGAGGGTTGTCCAAAAACTTCGTGGACAATGGCGTTTTTGTGAAAATAAATGGTTCTATATAAATCTGTTGTATATCAAAATATTTCTTATGAAAAAACAAGTCAGAATGATTTACTTTTTATTGATGGAAAGTAATATTTTTGTAAAAGTCGGGGTCTTCAGGGGTCGCAGATGGTGCGCACGGACCAAGGTTAAAATGATGTAAACTCTGATATAAAGAGTTCGGATTAAAATGATTATTTTCTATATAAAACAATTCAAAAATTAATATAAATTTTATGTAACACAAATTATGAGGTTATTATCATTTCATGATATCTTAAATATCGCTTACTATAAGACAAAAAAAAATACACAAAGAAAACCTTAACAAGTACGTGTCAAATCTCAACAGAAAAAGTGACGTCGTCCGTCGGCATGGGGCAGCGCCCGGTCAAAAAATTAAGTTTTATAACGGTTGAAATGATGTAAGCGACAAAATATTTATTAAAACAACTCAAAATTATTGAAATATATTAATTGTATCGATTTGGGATTCGTATATACGATTTTTCGACAGTGTATACAAATTTTAAGACACTACAGGAATTTAAAAACACATGTAATTAACTGTACATGGAGATTTCTATTCATGACGTTGTTATAAATCTAGCGCAGCGTCGGACTGGGCTGTTCAGTTTGAGTATACATTTACTGTTAATTTTGATCACGCTCGTAAATGTGTGTGCATTGTTTTGAATTTTAAAAATTAAATAAATTATAATTTATACTTAAAGATTATTGTTAGCACTTCGAAGTGCGTTGCGCCATAAATAGAAATAGTGTGTGTGTCCATAAACATGTGTTAAGTCAAAATCCAAATGTTTCACGTTATAATGAAATTAGCGTAACGTCAGACTGGTCCGTATGCACAATCTGTGACCTTTAAAGACCCCGATTTTTACAAAAAAATATTAAGTTTCATCAATAAGAATTAAAACATTCTGACTTATTTTTTCATGGTAAATAGTTTGATATACAATAGATGCATAAAGAACCTATTGTTTTTACTAAAACGTCATTGTCCACGAACATTTTGGACAACCCTCGTACATTGATGTTCCTGGCTTGAATATTTCCCTACATTTTTTTTCAGGTCGTTACAACAAAAGGCTGTTCCTATTTCTAGGATTTTTCTCGTTATCTACGGAAAGGAGTGGGACTTAAATGGAACTATTTATTGGATATACAGTAAAATCTTTCTAATTCGGACTCTGAGTACTCCGGATTTTTGTCCATTCCGTCTATAAGTTTTAGTCCCATGCACTTCTTTAACAAATTTCATTAGACAATATTCTGTGTAGTCCGGAAACTGTCTATTCTGTATTCCAAACGGCCATACTGGTCCCAGCTGCTCATAATTAACGTTCATTATTTCCTCTAGTCCGGCCACGCCTGAGTTACTTCAAAGCAATTAACACCTTTCGTGGTGGATGTGATAAACTGTATACATTAACAAAGTGTCATGAGACAAACTCAGTGAAATACAGCGGTGACACAGCCTGCTTGAAAAAAAATATTATATGATTAGATTACAATTTAAAAAAAAATTCGTTTTAACTCCTTTTACCACATAATGACAGAGCATTTCAAAATGGCGCCATAACAATGTAGCCTGTGTGGGGAAGACGTCATTTTTTTTACAAAAAAAAAAAGTTCAATTCAACAATTATCACATCGTAAATAAGTGTGCATTGTTGGTCATACATTGAATGAGCTCCTTTGACAAGAGAAACCCCGTCAGCTTGATATATAGTACGCCTAGAATATGCGTGCCTGTAGATTTTGATTTAGGTACATCAGCGATGATTACGTCTCTTGGTACATGTAACACTCCGGCTTTCAAACATGAAAATACAGTTAGTCATGCGAGACTAATCTATAATTTCTAGACTCCAAAATATTGATTGATTTTGTCATTTAATTGTGAACAGTATTAAGGCTCAAACGTCCAGTAAGGTAGGATTCTTCTCTGGTTTCTAACTAGATATGTTCAAATTACATTTGCTTATATGGCTCATATTCTTAAGTGAAAGAGATTTTAAAGACCATATTTTTCTTTCCTCATCACAATCGTACAAATTTAAATAGAAATGGTTAACAGCGTTTGAAAACTAGCATGGACCATTTTTTTCGTGGAATGGTGGCGTATGAAAATATCTTCTTTTCTACAGCTCATAGTTATTATTGAATAATGAATTTAGTTATAATTTTTACACAATCAAAGACTTGAAGGAATTTTCAAGTTTAAGTTAAATAAATAATTAGAGACTAATGTTAAAAAAATCTATCAAATAAATATTCTTTTTCAAATAAATTAGAGTTTGTTAGCTTTTAAAAGTTTATAATCTAAGTACAGATATGAGCTAAAAATCAGTAAATAGTGTTTTTTAGCTCACCTCAACGAAGTTGTGGGAGCTTATGTAATACCCTCGGAGTCGGCGTCGGTGTCGGCGTCGGCGTCGGCGTACCAGGTGAAGGTTAAGTTTTTTGGAGCAGTTTTCTTTTTAAGTACTTCTATGTCCTATATTGATTAGACATGCATGGAAGATGGTTCTAGTGTGTTTCATTGTACCAGTCAAAGTTTCAGATGCAGCAATTTCAGAAAAGGAATGACCAGGTTAATGTTTTTGGAGCAGGTTAACATTTTTGGTGCAGTTTTTGGTGTAGGTTTCATTTCGAAGTAACAATAATCCCTATGTTGACCAAACTTACATGGATGATATATCTAAGGATGCATACTACCGGGCTTGCTTCGGATGCTGAATCTGACCTACATTTTTGGTTGAGTGAACAGGTTAATTTTTTGGGTGCAGGTTTCATTTGCAAGTAACTTTAAGCCCTATGTTGACCAAACTTGCATGGATGATACATCTAAGGATGCATACTACCAGGCTTGCTTCGGATGCTGAATCTGACCTACATTTTCAGGTTGAGCGAACAGGTTTAAGTTTTTGGTGCAGGTTTCATTTCCAAGGAACTACGAGTTCTTTAATGACCAATCTTGTATAGATGATACATCTAAGGATGCATACTACTGGGCTTGCTTCGGATGCTGAATATGACCTACTTTTTGTGGATGAGTGAAAATGTTAGTTTTTGATGCATGTTTCATTTCCAATAAACTATGATCCTTATTATAGCAATCTTGCATGGACGATACATCTTAGGATGCACACTTATGGACTTGCTTTGGATTCTGAATTCGACATACATTTTTCAGATAATAGACCAGGTAAAAGTTATGGTTGCAGGTCTATTACCAAAAACTATAAGGCTTATATAACATTGTATAAACCAAACTTGCACAAATGTTGCATCAAGAGATGAAAACTCTCAAATTTGCTTCAGATGCTGGATTTTGATTACATTTTCACGAAGAAGAACTAGTCTAAATTTTTTATGTAGGTCTGTTTCAGAGTATCAGATCAAAATTGTTTAAATATTTTCATTTTGGAATGTACACTTTTTTTTGGTTAATTGTGTGACTTTGCCTTACTTAAAGACAACATTCGTTGAGGTGAGCTCTGTAATCTCTGATTACTTATGTTTTCTCTTAGTAAACGGTCAAATCTTCTGTTCTTGTATCATTTTGTATCTTTGTGTGAAAACCTTTGCATATGTGAAAATAACAAAATCAACAAAAAGAATTAGTGATCTTTGTAAACGAATCAAAATTTCGAACTAACGTATTGTAAGGTTCAGATGTGTAATTCGAAATCCAAAATAAGATTTAACTTTTTTGAGAGATCAACGTCGTCCTTCGGGGCTTTCATAAAGGTTAGATAAGTTGTATTTTAGAAGAACTTGGTCTAAATTCTACAAGTGTTAATCCTAATTATACTCATACTTCTATTTCTAAGGAAGATGTTCATCAAAATCATATGTCTGTTTTAAATCTTTTAATATTCCACAGAGCCAAAATGAAATACCTATATGCTACTGTTTATTGGATTTCAAAACTTCATGCAAATTCTTTCAAACAAAGATACATTGCGGGTTCCAGTAAATGTTCGACCTATTTTTATATTCACATGAAGAAAAAATTGTGCAAATTCTTATGCGTGAAAAGAGGAAAACACTTGCTGTGGCCTTCAACCCGACATTTAGATATTTCGGCGACGTATTGTCAATTTATTAACAATGCTTATTTCTATTCCTACATATATACGTTTTATCCTGGTGAGCTTGAGATAAAAGATACAGTGTAGTCTGACACCTCTGTTTCACTCTCGGTTATTTTACTTGAAAACACGTTAATGGTAATCTCACAACCAAGCTATATGATAAACATGATGACTTTAACTTTTCTATCGTTAACTTCCCTCACTTATGCAGCAATATACCTTCATCACCTCCATACGGAGTGTATTCGATACGCAAGAACATGCCCTATGTGTGAGCAATTTCAAAAACGAGGTGAATTATTGCCAAGCAAGTTGATGAAAGAAGACTATCAACAGTCTCGTTTAAAGTCATTATTACGTTAATTCTATGGTCGATACAATGACCTTGAAAGCAAATACAATTTATCATTGACAGAGTCAAATGCTGACTGACATTTTTTATACTAATTGTAAGTCCATTATTTATAATACACTGAATTGACGACGGCTTTTCCGTTATTTCCCGATCATGACAAGGAGCACACGTCTGGTGTGGCTGGTCAGCAGGATATGCTCACTTTTCCATGGCACCTGATCTCATCTCTGATGTCTCGGAAGTCCGTTACTTCTCTGTTTCTATTTTTTATTGTTTTATAGACTTTGATATTGAATACTGTTCGTTATCTCCATATCCTTCATCTCAAAACTTTTTTCATTGTCTTAATTGAAACATTTGCGTTGACTAAATTCCGCACAATTCATTAATTTAATGACCAATGATTAAATCTCAATACCATTAACTTAACATTCTTACTGAAATAGTGGTCATGGAAAACAACTTCATGGGTAATAATTAAAGATGGATAACAATTTTAAACATTAATAATAACATACCAGTGCTTGAGTCTTCCTATATGTACTTCATGTGTCCATGTAGATCTTTTCCTCTCAACCAAGTGGCAGTCTATTTACTTCAAATTTATTTTATCTTTCTACTGCATACGGAAGCCCATAAACTGAATACATAATTTAAGTTTAAATAATGTATAAAGGGGGCTTGTTCGCGAATTTCCTTGTAACTGTCGAGTGTCATTAACAATGTGAACAATTGTATTTTGCTATAGAATTAATCTGCTGTTTCAATTCAAGCTTTGTATGTACAGAAATTGTTTTCATGCATTAGAATTAAATTGTCAAGTTTTTTTGTGATATTTTGACAACTTTCACCCATCATAAAGGTACATCTATGATCTATATTTCTATGTCCTATTTAAAGAGCTACAGACACGAACAATTAATATATGCCTTTTAGTTAAGACAAAATTTTAGTATGAAATCATAAAGCCTATCATATGTTATTTTGTAGAGCACAATATCATGGTACGCTACACATAATTTTATGGAACACAGGCTACCGTATTTAGTACATGCACAGGATCAAGTACACCTATGACGTTTAAAATTGCCCAAAAACGCCGAATTTTACGGCAGTTATTTCGAAATTTGTATGTGGCCTCACTCAAGTACCTTTTCCAAACTTTGCATGCATAAAAATATGACATATATGCACCTTGATGCAAAATCTCTTAGAGGTACATGTACTCGCGTGTGGCCAATATCAATTTTACATGTACATTTTATGAAAGATGAGCTTTCAGAAATTGAAGCAGGGTCCTCCATTATAATAGTTATTATAAGTTTCTCATATGCCTAAATACCCTTAATTAGTTATTAGTATATCAGATTTATTCTTGATAATTATATAAACCCTATTTTGTCAATAATTTTGTGAAAGAATATCTTAAATTGACATTTAACATGTGTTATTTCATATAAAATATAAAATACATGTAACGCTCTTTTCATTCATGCTTACACACAGCCCCGTGGGGATCCGGGCTAGAATAGGTCCTCAGTACCCTATGCTTGTCGTAAAAGGCGACTAAATGGGGCGGTCCTTCGGATGAGACCGTATAATCCGAGGCCCCGTGTCACAGCAGGTGTGGCAATAGATCCCTCCCTGCTCAAAGGCCGTAAGTGCCGAGCATAGGCCTAACTTTTGCAGCCCTTCACCAGCAATGGTGACGTCTCCATATCAGTGAAATATTATGGAGAGGGACGTTTAACAGTATACAATCAATCAATCAATCATGCTTACATACATCAATGATGACGTCATAATTTACACTCATGACGTTTACTGCATCTGAGCAAAAATGATTTTGAAGTTTGTCAAAATAATTTTAAAAAGTGTTGAGAACTTATTTGTGTCGAGTTTCCAATATGTTGCTAGCACTAGATGTTGAACGTATAATACCTTATTTCGAATCTTTTTTTTTACATAAAAAAAATTCCTAATCCGAAGTTGATATCTAAAATATGTGCAACTCTGTGCATAATAGGATACATAAAAAGTAAATAGTTGTTTTTTTTCACACTTCAAATTTCAAATGAAGAAATATATTGCATTTATGAATATTAAGCGTTCTCCGTTTTATTTACAGTAGTTAGCTAGCATTATTTAAAAAAAAAACACTCTAAACTCTAAAACCTTCTCTCTGTCTCTTTGTTTCTCTCTCACTCTGTCATCTCTTACCCCCTAGCTTTGAAATTTGATTTCCCTTCTTTATAAGCATTTTACAATGTCTTACAACTTTTTCTTTGGACTTTATATTTTACAAGATCAGCTTACATATCTGACGATGTCCTTTTATGAAGTGTAAGAACTATTTCATGAAAACTACAATATTAAACATTTTTAAAAGAGCTTATTTTATTTTAAGTTTGTGCAGAATGGGGAGTGGGAGGGCATACCTTAAATAAATAATACGAAGCTGATTCTTTTTCCCGAACTAAAAAAAAAGAAAAATCTTTTGGTAATCTAAAAACTCTGAAATTGAATAACTCCGGATGATCTATCCGCACACGTAAACATATATAGAAATAGTACGTCTCAGCTGCAGTCATTAATACTTTTAAAACTGCATGGTCAAATGTGATCGAAATTCTGTAACATCTGAATGTCCTTTAAGGTAAATACCAAGGTTATCCGATTAAAATAAAAATGTGTCCGACTCGCGATTTGCATACACTGAATGAACACGGATTTTAGACCCTAACTTACTTTTAGTAGCAAGTGGTTTGCCTACCGACTTTCTCTTTCACGTCTAGGGTGATGATCTGACAGATTTAACAGACTGGATAACTGATTGAGTTATCTATAAAAAGAAGAGAATCCCTGCGGAAGTGATGTGAAAGTGTTACTTGGGGATAACAATTATTGAAAATGTTAAAAAAATAAATTAAGTTTCAAGTTTCGCTTCAAACATTAAAAAAACGATTGTGGCAATGTAGTGATTTTGAAGTATAAAGGGACATAAAAACGGCGATTAAAAAAAACAAATGAAAACTAGAGGAAGAAATCGAAGTATAATTCATCCCATTCCCGGGTTATAATGTTGAATTCTAACCATGCTGATAATGCATGGCAATTTTCTTTAAATATCATTTTAAATACATACATGTAAACACATGAGTGTAATATTGAAGACAGGCAACAACCCTTTGCTGATTAAAATAATTGAATTTTTTCAACAATATATAAAAGAATAAACATAGGCGCATTTTTTTAAAGCAGTAAACAATAATTATGTTTTAATATTAAAACGCATGTCTTATGTCAGCCCCCCCCCCCCTTCCCCCGAACATAAAAACGATAGCGATATCTAAATGATTGAACATACGAATTGAAAATAAATAAATGCATTGTATAATTCTGTTTTAAAGACAGATGATACAAACAAATTTTTTATTTGAAAAAAATTTAATATCGTGTCACAAGTTTAGAAAAGTGGATGGTTCTTAGAATATTTTCCCCTAAGAACTGGTATATGAAAAAATCTTGGAAAATATTAGTAATATTTCATTGAAAAAACAAATATATACAAATCACATTCAGTAAAGGTTTACAGGTGAAAACAAATTTCAGAATATGCTACCACGGTGCTTAAAGAGTAATATAAACTAAAAAAAAATATACCAAGCCAGGTGAATTTTATTAAGAAAAACTAAATGGTAAAAATCAGCCTATAGGATATTGCTATTTTTTGTCATTTTGATCTTCCTCTTAAAATTCACCTGGCTTGGTATATTTTTCTAAAGTTGATATTACACTTTTAGCACCAAGGTTACATATTCTGAAATCTGTTTTCACCTGTAAACCTGTACTGAATGTGATATGTCTATATTTGTTTTTTTATTGAAACATTACTAATATTTCGAAGTCTATTTCATTTTCCAGTTCTTCGGAGAAAACATTCTAAAAACCATCCACTTTTCTAAACTTGTGACATGATATTAAATCTTTTTCAACAAAAAAAAATGTTTGTATCATCTGTCCTTAAGGACAAGATACATACCTGAAAGGAAAAATCTAAATCTAAATACGTGTGATATATACACGAGGGAGTCTAAATAATTTTTTTATTGCCTAACAATAAAAAAAATATTGTACACAAAAGTTTGTGTTATTTTTTTCATAAATCAATGTAATAAATAATGAACCGTGATTGTTAAATTTAAATCAAAATTCTTCATATTTAATCTTGAAAGGGGGGGGGGGTGAAAACTAATTAAGAACTTATGTGTATTAGTTCATTGACTATTATGTTCAGATTTAATCTGTATTATGTTCAGATTGGATCTCTTCATAAAATCTGAATCAAATAAAAAAAATAGATTAGTATAATCTACCCGACTATGATATAATTTAACTAGAAAAACTCGTATTTAGTGCTACAATCTATATACATGTATACTTGTCTTTGAAATCAAATTCATCTGTAACAGTTACTTACAACCCCCTCCCCCTCCCTCCTATTTTCTTTGAAACTTCACAAAATCTACGAGACATATCTTTCTATTTCAAATTGCGAAAGAAATCGGTGTTTGTCACACACACAAAACATAACCACTCTGATAATTCTATTTATCTATAATAAGCCAAGATTCTTGCTAAAAAATTAATATTGCTGCGCCGGACTTCTCTTTGTATTGGAAAATAAATTAAATTTGTATTTATATTTTCTTACAAGATTTGACAATCATATGTATCCAGTAACAGAATTTGAAACTTTTTTAACGGTGTACAAAGGTTAGCAGTTACTGTAGAATGTTCTATTTCAAAGGATTTTTACGTTATACGATGTTATGACGTTACGTTACAAATAATGACGTTCCTAATGAAAATATCATTCAAAATAATGCCATACTGTCAAATCTCTTCTTGAAAAAGTATTATAGATTTCTAAAAAAGGAAAACAGTTATGAAAAGCTACAAGTCATCACTATCTATATTGAAATTTTCATTTATTTTTTGTTAAGGCGCAGTTCGATGTTTCATGGCTTTAGCTTCTTAAACAAACAAGTGGAAATTTCGAACAAAACCTCTCTCGAGGGGCTCATTCTGGGATCGGGAGGAAGTGAGTGCGAAATTCGGATGCGACTTACCTAAGTCGATAGCAACTGTTCCTTTGCCAAGCGATCGGCAATTGAAGTGAAAGTTGCGGGTCCTTCGCATGAAGTTTTACTTAACCATTATGTTTGTTTAATTGTATTCACATTTCAATCTGTCAATAAATTAAGTTGTCAAAAATTATGGCAAAATATTGACTTTAATTTTATTATAAATTGCAATCCCTACACCTTTGATGAAGAATGATTAAACATTGTGATTGGCACGACTTTCGAAAAATTTGAAAAAAACAGACATCTTAAAATATGCAAATAAGCAATAAATCAATAAGCAATAAATATTAATTTCATTTTTAACTGCAATTATATGAAAAAGATTTATATTGCAGCTTATCGACACGTAACTTGGTAATTATAATAAAAGAAATTGTTTCTTTTCAAACTGTCATATATAAACAAGGAAAATCTTTCTATTTACATCAATATATATCAAAGTATCAAAAAAAATTACACACAACGAAGCGCACTGAAGTGATAAAGTTTTCCGTTTGAATGGAAAGTTTGGGTGTGTCATATATCGGACGTCAATTTTTACTTAATGACATGCTAGAAAGAAATCCACATTAGGTGCACTAAAATGGAGTTTTAGAAAAATTAAAAGAGAGAGTTAGAGACTCCCCTCTTCTCTTAAACACAAATCTCAACGAATATGTACATATTTTTGAATTAATCATGTCAATCGGAGTTACCACAACACATGTTTCGATCGAACACGTGCTTACTCGGTGTTTTTTTAGACCGTCAATTTGATTGGCCATTATATTCATGAATAATTCTATAGGTATTTAAATAAAAAAAATTGACCGTTTTATCCATTTCTAAAGAAATGGGCTTGTCATCATATGACAATCAGCTTTCTTAAAAATAGCTCAGAACCTTCCATTCAAACGGAGAATTTTACCACTTCAATGCGCTTCTTTGTTCAAAGCACGTGTTGAAAGCACGTGTCATGTACAATATCGCACACAGATCCAAGTCTGTACAAATGATATTCGAATACCAAAGACAAATCAAAACAATCAAACAATGTTCTCTTTTCACTATAATACTTTATATACAGGAGCAAAAAAGATATAATCGAGGATTCTGCATAGTTGTCTTTCTCTGCATTCAGTATTGATAATGTTCATGATACAGGTCTTAGGGGGGGAAAAGGAACATGAAAATGATGTATAACAATCTTAGAAGTTTATGAATAAATCATTCGTGGATTTGAATTTAAGGACTCATGTAGAGAACAATGCATTTCGGTCATACAATGTACCTAACCAGACAACCAGACAACCAGTTTTTTTTCCAAAAAAGCTTTTTCTAGGAGCATTAGGGGCATGTTAGGCATAAATAGCAAACTGTTCTGTTAATGAATTCTCACTAAAAACTAAACCAGTCTGTACGCTACCTTACATAGTCAGACAGTAATTTATAGGATACTTAAGAGTATCCTGATAACAAAGCAACAACCTATCTTCGTTAAGTTTCGTATTAGATGAGAAACATTTAAACTTCCAAAATGCATGTCTCGTTTAATCAATTGTTAACCCAGGGTTATTTTGCATAATTTATTGTATGTACATGTTTTCCTTCTTGAATTGAAATATCTTCTGAAAAATAGTTGCTGATACCCTTTCATCAAAGCATTGATTTAATGTGTCTTTTTTTATTTTTAACTTTTATTCCTGCTTATAAAATACTAGTATTTTGCTCAAACGATGATAACACTGTTGAGGTCATTGCATTTTACAAAGCACAACGTAAATATTGTTACTTTAGATGATAGATAGCGAAATGATGTTTTTCGATCACCGCTATTTGTTGTCATCACCGGTTGTACTTCTGATTTTGGGGAAATGGTATCTTTTTAAAATATCGATTGAAACATAGGTATGTGCAGAAAAAAATGTTTTTATTTATTGAATTATTGATTAATTAATTAACTAATTAATTAATTTATTCATTTATTTTTCTATTGTTTATCTCAGTAGTAGTTTCTTCTTCTAAAGTCCACATTATTTTATTAGTTAAAAGAATTAGCATAATAATTTACTATACAACATTAATTTATTTTTTAACTACACGCGGTAACAAATACACGTTTGACGGCGATTAAAATCATGTTATTAAAATATCGATTTAAACATACGTATGTGCAGAATTTTATTTTTATTATTTATTTATTTATTTATTTATCTACTTATTTCTCTTTTGTTTATCTATTATTTATTTATATTTATTTATGACATTTGAATTATAGAATAAAAGAAAAATTTCAATGCAAGGAAAAGACCAAAGGCATTCCGAATAAATCGTTCATCTTGCGTTCACCGTTCGTTCACCGTTCACTTTGCGCTCGCGTTCGCGCTCCGTTCGCGTTCTGCGTTCACTCACCGTTCACCGTTCACACATCGTTCACCAAGTTGCGTTCAGCGTTCGCACATCCCTCACTCACCGTTTGCTCTGCGTTCGTTCACCGTTCGTTCAGCGTTCGTTCACCGTTTAGGTGGGAAAGTAGAACGTTTCAGGGACTGTATCAATAATAAAAATTATTTTAATGGCAATGCACTAGATGTCTTTAAATCACTGCTGACAACACATTTAATAGCCTATCCTGTCCTTTTTTCAAACAGTAGACACTTGTAATTTACGCTCTCAAGAGTTGAGTCCTTTACCTTTTAATATATTAACATCCACTAAATATTTTCTCCTGTATTTCTAAAGCAAACCCATTGCCGTTAATCAGAGCCTACTGCGACATGGGACCTCAGGTCATATGGTCTCATCCATAGGGCCGGTGTAAAGACGAATAATGACCCCCATCGAATAATGACCGGGGGTCATTTTTCGACAGCGAAAAATGACCCCCGGTCATTATTCGACGTAGAAAAATGACCCTTTTGCCCGTAGAAAAAGTGTCACTTCCCTAAAAATTTGCAGAACCCACGTGAAGAAAAATGACCCCCGTAGAAAAATGACCCCCTGTAGATTAAAGCTA
>NW_026921424.1:12500-18927 GCF_032062105.1 Saccostrea cuccullata | reverse complement strand
AAAATTTGGTCAGCCATTTTGGCCACACCCTACCCAGGGGGGTCATGATTTGAACAAATTTGAAACTACACTACCTGAACATGCTTCCATATAAATATGATGAATTATGGCTTTGTCATTCTTGAGAAGAAGATTTTTAAAGAATTTTCCTATATATATATTTCTATGTAAACTTTGGTTGGCCATTTTGGCCCCGCCCTACCCCGGGTGGGTCATGATTTTAACAAACTTGAAACTACACTACCTGAGCATGCTTCCATATATATATGATGAATTATGGCTTTGTCATTCTTGAGAAGAAGATTTTTAAAGAATTTTCTATATATTTCTATGTAAAAGTTTGGTCGTCCATTTTGGCCCCGCCCTACCCCCGGGGGTCATGATTTGAACAAACTTGAATCTACACTACCTGAGCATGCTTCCATATAAATCTGATGAATTATGGCTTTGTCATTCTTGGGAAGAAGATTTTTAAAGAATTTTCCTATATATTTCTATGTAAACTTTGGTCAGCCATTTTGGCCCCACCCTACCCCCAGGGGTCATGCTTTGAACAAATTTGAATCTACACTACCTGAACATGCTTCCAATAAATATGATGAATTATGGCTTTGACATTCTTGAGAAGAAGATTTTTAAAGAATTTTCTTATATATTTCTATGTAAAACTTTGGTCGGCCATTTTGGCCCCGCCCTACCCCCAAGGGTCATGATTTGATTTTAGTGTCCTCTATATTTTGCTCAAATGAACTCATGGATTCAATCGATTAATAGTAACACTAACTTACCTATAGCATCCACCACACAGGCTTCTCTGGTGTACGCTTCCACAGGGATGACACTATGAAAACAATGCAGGGAGACAACTTCTTGACCATCATTCCAGATGTCCAAGATATGTTGGACTTTCTTGCCAGCCTACAAAATACATCAATCTAATTTCACTAGACAGTTTTTAAATAAAATGATTTGCTTACTTATTTTAAAACATTACAGTGTAAGGTATACTTATTTGGACCTATAAACCATTTTACATGTAAGAGCACAATGAAGTCAAATAAAACAAGCTCATACCTTGAATGATAAAGAAATAATTTTTTTCAAAAATGTTCGAACGATAGTCAACTATCGACTATTCGGAACATTTTTCTCTTGGAAAAAAATCTCATAGATAGCACAATTCAAAGCTCTGGACAGCTTTCGTAAATTTATGTAAAAAATAACATCAAATGCCCGTATTGCAAACCGAATCTCAGATATAAGATAATGAAATGAAATAGATTTGCACAAGCGATTCTTGTCACATTCATTGGTCTATACAGTCAGTTTCTTTCTAGTAAGCTTACAGAATAGTCAGCACAATGTTTTTAAAGTTTATTAAAATTAATTGGACAAGGGGAGGCCGCAGACTTGTCAAAATTTTTTAATCGTTGTCAGACATTTGGACTGACAAAGTCGCGATCGAATGTTTTGTCGGACCAGGCAAACTTTTGTCAGACCAGATACTTGTACGTTATTTTGATGCTGGTAAAATCATATGAATAACAGCACCAAAATGTCCTTTATTATTTTCAATAGCCTTCAATCTAACAAGTTTCCTTTCTTGGGATAACAAGGACATAAATGACAAGTTTTAGGACTTTGCTATAACAAATTTACTTAGCTAGGGTCAACATGCTGTGTACTCGGCCATTTTTTTTCTGTGTTTGTGACCTTGAACTACGCATCCCGATCCTGACCTTTATTAGATTTGCACTGCGCTCATTTTTTTTCAAACGGTCATCTGGACCAACGTTTTCTTAAATGTTATCAGTCCAGACAAATTTTTACCGGCCTTGCCGACAGGACCAACGGATTTTGACAAGTCTGTGTTAAAAACACACTATCCACACGTCAGATAATTTTGTCAAATACTGCTGTAAGATTCTTGTTTTAATAATTATCAAAACTTCAAAACTTTATGGCTATGGTGTGTTCTTAGCATTTAAACATTCTTAGAGGTAATAATGAATTTATAATTGGTACAAGTCCAATTAATAATTTTCAAAGCTAAGTTTATAGCTGCATAATTTACTACAATAACAAAAAGGTCAGTAATTGAGAAATAATTATTGCGGTATGTAATTACTGTACTTTCTATAAGTATACACTGTGGGAAATTGTATACTGTTAAGGTGTTTAAGCTCTTATTCGGATGTGGACGTATACTATTAATGGTTTGAGGAATGACGCCTTTTTTCACTTTTGAGATGAGAATTTCTTTATCACATGCTTTTCTTGCATTTATTAAATATTCCAATGTTGTTTCATTATTCGATCGTCTGGCCATTCGACAGATAGTCAAATAGTTTAACAACAGAGCTTCAGTTATGTTGTTCTTTGCTTTTGTACTTTTGCTTGTTTCACTTACTTTACTCAGATTATTGTTCATATGGGACTGGGCTTCAAAGAGATGACAGTACAGTCGGGACCGCTTTCCTTTGCCAATGTAAAATATAGCACCAACAAATATCTTAAATGTCTCCAAATCTCCTAAAAATTAAATTTTAATACAATGATGATTAGGGTATGAAAATGGATAATCACAAATTCTTAGTGATTGATATTCTTCTTTTTAGATCACACAGAGAGAAAAAAATAACAATATAATTAAAATCAGAAGCTGCTAAAAACTTAACGGCAGCAAAGAATTAGTTTCATCTTAAAAATTTTAAATTCTGAATTTCAAACGAAGCACTGATCCTGTATAACTGAGGAAAAACTTACCGAGGCTATCTGCCCTGTTGGGTAGGTCCTGTGTGATCCGAGGATCCAGTAAGAGATAGTTAAAGGAGGACTTGAGGGCCCCCTCCCCCCAGGTCCCGGAGAGACTCGTCAGTAAACACCTTAATCAGCTCCTCCTCCATCTCTCGCAGACCCACCACGTCAAACTGTCCCTCAAAACTGTTACACAGCACTGACAGGTAATCTGAGGAAAAAATGAGTTATTGAATTGTTTGGTTCTAAAACATTATTCAAGCAATGACAAGGGACTTTTAGTCAAATCTAATCATGCTAAGATAGCAAGTCAATGAAAGTGTATTCATAAACGTTCATGATCCATGAGATTAAAATTATACAGTGTAAGAAAAGTTAAAAATAAAGTTGATTGTTTTGACGAATAGGGAAATTGAAAACTGGTCACAGAATTGACAGAAGTATTAAGATCAATAAGATGTATTAAGCAAAGATGTTTAAGATAATTATTATTAAATGTAATTGGTATATTTTAAAATTTGCTGTAATTCAAAACACACCTGGGAACTTCTTCAAAATTCCAAGCTGGCCCCCTTGTAGATTAGTTTCCAGTTGTTTAAGTATTGCGAGGTATGTCTGCCCAGTAGACGGAATAACTGGTCCAGGCTTGTCCCCTAGGCCCTGTAACTTCTGTCGGATTTCTTTATTTGATAACACATTATTGATGTCATCTGATGTATGGGAGTAACATTTCCAGTCGTACAATTCTGTCCACTGGGAGTCCACTGTTGACAGGCTACATATACTGTTGTTGATGAATGGACGGCCACTATTTCCACAAAACGATGATAGAATATGCTTTTCGATCAGTTTGTTGCCAGTGTCTGGATCTTCCCAGTACTGAATCGTGGATTCTGCCGTACTTCCCCGAGATATAGTATCTATACTGTATAGAAGTGTCTTCTTGAGATCATCATATGGATCATACAGTTCAGTATCTTCAGAGTTTCCTGAATGTTCTAGAGTTGACGAACACATGTCAGTAGCTAACGGAAAATTTTGTTGATGCCAATGTCTGACAAGTTCCTTCTTACTTGGGGATTTCAAGGTGAGACTATTTAAACTTTTGGCAAAGCTGGGTTTACTTGGAGGACAAAAGCTGTCATCTGAGGTCAAAAGGTCGCTCAGGTTTGCTGGTAGAGAGGATGGTAGGGCTACGGGGGGTGAGAATACTTTCCTTTGGTTAGGAGATCTGAGGGTCTGTGTAGGATATCTGACGGACTGTGTAGAAGATTTGAGATTCATGACACTGAACTGCCTGAGAACGTCATTATTTTCAGGACAAAAGCTTTCATCTGACATCATCAGATCACTCATATTCACAGGGTAAAATGGGCGTGGAGAACATCTCGGTGAAGTCATCTTATCTTTGAAAACCTCACACACATAGTTTTCATTGTTCACCACACTTATCTTTCCTTGGTTATATCTTCCTGTCCAAAGCCTGTCTGTGGACTAATGCCTCTGAGCGCATTTCTGTTGTGGTTCAAACAAGGACTATTTTGCTGTTTGCCACATGTACATGTTTCACAATGACTGGTGCAAGCTAGAAATGTAAGGAATTAATTAGCAAAAAAGTCAAAATCTTAATTCTTAAACAAAGTCAGAGACTGGAAGAAATGGTGTCCTAAAAAAAATTCACTATTGTACCTTGGAGCTTTGATATCGATGATCACTGATTAATGGCTGGTGATTTAGACAAGGGGTTCTTTAGCAGTGGGGGATGATGAGGTATTCCATCAGTCAACAACGAATGGAGTTTCTCTTAGAAAAACAGACAGCTCTAAAATAAATAAACAACACAAAAAAGTTTACAATATTTAACCAGAAGTCTCTGTCGAGACTGAAGCTCTACTGGTTTGTACTTATAGCAAAGAGAGGGAAAAGTACTTAAGCAGTTGGGAATTGAAACTTAACAACAGCAATAATTAAATAAACTAGAAACGATCTCGTTGCGAGCAACGAGAGGTCTTCCGTCCGATTCTAGAAAAAAAAGCTAGTAAAGTCGAGTTGAATCCAGGTCGCCAGCGTGAAAATCCAATCCGCTTTTTTCCCCTTTCTCTCCTCCAACGTAACCATTATATTTCTACTGCTCTAAATGTACTTGTGTATACTTTTGCTACAGTACATGTCTAAGAATTATAAAAGACGGGCCATTATTCATAATTTCGCGCCAAACGCCACATTAAATCTTCGCACCTTTTCTTTGGATCTGAAAACAGACTATTCAATAGGTGTGATAGCTTCAATGAAATTAACAAAAAAAAACGTTTAGATAGCCTACATTTCGAGGTTTGGTTTGTATATATTTAACACATTGTACACATTCTATAGAAAAGTAACACAAAAGCAGTGAAATGACTATAATTTAATTTTTTTTATTTCACGTCTCAGAAGTGAACTATGCCGATTTGTTACACTTTCATAAAAAGGTTGAAATGTTTCGCCAAAAAAACATGCCTCGGAATGGAAAGTCAAGGAATAAGATACCATTTATGTTCAATAACTTGATTCAGATCTTTGAGAAAAGAATGTTAATATATACTCCATTAGACGATCTTATTAAAATGGTTTTCTTATTTTTGTCTTTTCTACTTTTAATATCACACAAGTGTGCATTTTAAAAACAGTGGTTATACGTTTTATACTTACTATATACATGCATCGATATTGTTTCTTGAAAAACTATAACTTATAACTATGATTTAAGATCTGTTTTTCCATCTTGCAAAACAAATGATAATAGGTATCTCTCATTTGCACATTTAGTCTTTTCTTTTTCTACTTTGAAACCAACCAAAACCAGTTACAGAAGACGTTTGAGAAGACCCTGGAATAAATCTTTAGTTTGACACAGAATTGTAACGTAATTACTACGTGATCTATTAACGCGCAAACCATTAAGCTATTGGGAGCACTGCTCTAAATATACTTGTGTATACATTTGCAACAGTACACCTGTCTAAGAATTATAAAAGGCGGGCCACTATTGATAATTTCGCACCAAACGCCACGAGTAGATATTCGCGCCATTTCTTTGGACTGATCTATTAAATAGGTGTTATAGCTTCAATGAAATTAAATAAATAAAACATTCTTATCGCCTTTATTTTATTTCGACGTTAAGAAGGTATATTTAACACATTGTACACATTACATATCGTATCTAGCCCAGTTAAAGTAAAGCAGTGAAACGGAAATTAAGTTTTAAGATTGACACGTAATTACAACGTACTACTACGTGAAAGTCGAAGTAGTTTTTTACATTTCATGTATCCTTATGTCAGAATGGTTTAATCAAACGCTCAGCTGCCTCCATAAACCCCTACTCGCGAAATGGCGGAGTTGACAGAGGCAGACGCCATCTTGGACGCGCTTCAGATTTTCAAATATTAATATCTAGAGTTCAGATTAACCAATATTCAAACAACTTATATAGTAAGCATTAATAGAAAGGTCTCTATTAATATTCCAAAAATAAATAAAAAATATTGAAAAACAAAAAAGTTAGAAAATACGATTTTTTCAATTCGCTTCTCCTAACGACAGGAAGTACCGACGACTAACAAAAGGTCGCGTCCTGGATGGTATATATCACGATCTATAATCCCTGAAATTTTCATATTGATAT
>NW_026921424.1:0-7500 GCF_032062105.1 Saccostrea cuccullata | reverse complement strand
CACCATGTGAAGGGTAAACATGAGTCGATCTGCTTTGAACAGAGAGCGGCAGACGTATTTATACACCAGATTCTGTAGTCTCTGAGTCAGGGCTCGGATTCTGTGGTCAGTCTCACTGCCGTCCTGTAAATGTATAGTCAAGTAAAGAGTTAGCTTAATCAGCTTCACCTCTATATACTTTTTCTGAACTCTAATAAAAAAACATCAATATGACAAGAAGAGATAAAAATATATTTAGAATTGATACAAATAATATAAATCTATAGAAAAAAATTATATGAAAATTCTATTTTTAAAATGTCAGAAGCAAAGAAAAATTGATTGAGAGAAAATTTAAGATATAAGCTGAAATACATTACTTGTTTGGTCTTAAGAGCTTTCTGGAAGATTCTCAGGAAGGCAGCCAGACTGAATCTGTACATGTTGTTGATTTTAGCCAAGTCACTGGTGACAAAGTACATCCTACTACCACTCTCTGCTAGAGGCAGGTAGGTCTCCTCTAAAATAAAATGATCAATAAATCAAAAGATTATTGTTTTACAGGAAAAATTGATATCGGTAATACATGAGGAAATATGTTTCACTTGATTTTCCAAAAGAAATTAATTCACATGAAAAGGACACAAAATGGTTACATTGTCAGATGTATTTTACTGAAAAAAAGACTGAAGTAAAATTTACATGAAAAATTGTGTGTGATAAAAAAAATTAATTTGAAATTCTTCATGTTCTTTCCAAGTGAAATTTACATAAACTACAATAAACTTGCATATTTAGCTGTGATAAAAATACCTTTAGATTTCTTTATAAGAAATATGCAGAAATTAGGTATTCAAGAAGTTCTCACAAAGCCACCAAGATAATTAAGACCATTACCTGAGACAAAGTCCCTACTATAATGATTTTATTAAAAAATAAAGTAAGTTTTTTGTGAATGTTGTAGGATAACCTCCAAGGTTGAGAAATGTTCCTGAGGCTTTTATATTTCAAAAAACTCGGAGTTTATCCTGCATTGTGTTAAAATTTGAAGCATCTGCAATGAGTAGTTGCTGAGAAAACTGCGACGAAAGTTTGTTACGGACGGACAGACAGACGGAAGGACAGACAGACAGACACACAAGGGGAAAACAGTATACCCCCCTCTCCTCTCAGAGCAGGGGTATAAAAAGGAATATTCCTCAAAACAAAGGTCAGAAGAATATAGAGATCACCTGCCCAGTCTAATTTCTTGTTCCTATAAGAAGTCTAAATAAAGAAAAGTTTCAAGACATTGTATGGCCAAAGAAAAATGGAATGTTTGCAGATATAGATGCCAAGAGTCGAAGCAGTGAGATAAAGATTCTACAACCAGAGCCAAATGAGGTCCAGCCAGTAGACCCCTACATGGAATCAGTGTCAGATGACCCAAATTCAACATTATACAAAGTACTTCACCAAGAAAAGACGGCTAAATTGTGGAACAATTCATTTAAAGAACACACACATAAGTTTCCAGACTGTGATGGTCTACTGGACTGGTGTCGGCATAGGGAGGAAAAACGAGGCCTGGCATGGATCCTTTCCATCCATTGTAAGAAGTGCCACTATACCCAGTCACCAAGAAAAACTTTACAAAGAGGTGAGAAGACCTGGCAAGTGGCAAAGAGCTGCACAGCTGAATGTAGTCATGGCTGTCCGTCACCTGGGAACCAGTCTTACACCAGAGGGTATGCCTGGTATGCTTCTTGGTGCAAATACTGAACCAGCCTCAGTTGCCAACATGCAACAGCCCTGGAACAAGTGGGGAAAACTATTACATATGTAAATAAAAACAGTATGAAGAAAATTAGGAAGAACATTGAAGAACTTTTAAATTAAAAATGTGGACTTCCTGATACCCCCATCAGAATGGAAGGAGATGCTTGGTTCATTAATGCCACATTCAGTGCCATTGGAAAAACCCCATTCCAGGCTGCCACCTAAGTGACTAATACACCGTAAGTGAAAATGTAACTCAGAAGTAAAATGTGGTAGCAGTTCTCTGTAGAAATAAACTATGCAAGAAAGGCGCACACCTACGAAGCAAAGGGAAGGAAGTTACCTGCCCAGGGCACGAAGACTGCACTGCAATCACTGCAACATATGAGAAGAGATGGGCTGCTAATTGTGTTGGTGAGTTACAAAGTGATGACTGTCCACTTGTTATATCCCATTTCATAAGTGATGGAGACAGTGCCACTGCATCTGGTGCATCTGAAAAACAGGGACCAGTGATTGAAAACCTTAAGAACTTGCATCACTTCTTTGACTCTCAAAGAGAACAGACTGCTAAGGCTCTATTCAGCAATCACATATTTCCGGGAAGAACCAAGGCTATAAGAGAATCCATGCAGAGAAGATTTGCCTTGGATCTAAAGCTTCCAGGCATTAATTTACCACTTTTACCATTTCAATGCACTTCATTGTATGAAAGCCAAAGAGTTAATCCTCTTAAATTATGACCAAGTTTTAAGTTTTTTAGAAGTGGGTCAAATTCAAAGTTCAAGGATAAAAATTAAGTCTAAAGAATAATACATGTCAAAACCTGTATCTGTCTATCACACCCCATATCAACCTGAGACTCCTATATCTTGGTCGAGGGTTGATATTGGATGCGATACAGATTTTGCCATTGTATTGTATTGTTTTTATTATCTGAAAACAGTTTACATGATGTCATTAAATGTTTTTGTGACATCAGTAATTAGGCACCTGAATTTTTTTTTATAAACTTCATAAACAAATAGAAAAAGACCTGAAGTACTCCAAATAAACAAGATGTGTTTGTACACTGATGCCCCCGTATGGCAACATAGCAAAGACTAAGCTTTCTTAAATGCAAATTTAATTAATTGGTACCAAAAGTAGGGTATTCTCACTGGAAAACAATTGTGAAATTCGAAAGTAAGCTAATGTTAAAGTTTATAATAAATACAAAAATCTCCAAGGTCAAGGTCAAAAGGTCAATGTAATAAGTATCAAATGAAAGGACTTGCCACATAAAATACTTATGCAGAACATGAAAGTCCTAGCCCTAACCGTTCAGAAAGTTATGGTCAACGTTCAATTTCTTAAAAAGTAGGTCAAACTCCAAGGTCAAGGTCAAAGGGTCAAAGTTATTGTTATCAAATGAAAGGTCTTGTCATAAGGATCAAATATATAAAGTATGAAAGCATTAGCCCTAACTCTGTAAAAGTTATGGTCAAGGTTTGCTTTTTTCAAGTAAGTCAATCTCAAAGGTCAAGGTCAAAGGGTCAAAGTTCTTGGTATCCATTGAAGGGTCTTCTCACAAAAATTACATATATGTAGTATGAAAGCCCTATCCCTTACATCCCTATCAAAAGTTATGGCCAAGGTTAAAGTTTTTTCACAAGTACAAAAATCTACAAGGTCAAGGTCAAAGGGTCAAGGTTGTTGGTATCCAGTGAAAGGTCTTTTAACAAACGTTACATATGTGAAGTATAAATGTCCTGGTGTCTACTGTTCAAAAGATATGGCCAAAGTAAAATTTTAAAATTTTCATGTAAAAGTGGGTCAAATTCCAAGGTCAAGGTCAGAAGGTCAAATTTGGTGGTACCCAACTTCTTAAAAAGTAGGTCAAACTCCAAGGTCAAGGTCAAAGGGTCAAAGTTATTGTTATCAAATGAAAGGTCTTGTCATAAGGATCAAATATGTAAAGTATGAATGCATTAGCCCTAACTCTGTAAAAGTTATGGTCAAGGTTTGCTTTTTTCAAGTAGGTCAATCTCAAAGGTCAAGGTCAAAGGGTCAAAGTTCTTGGTATCCATTGAAGGGTCTTCTCACAAAAATTACATATATGTAGTATGAAAGACCTATCCCTTACATCCCTATCAAAAGTTATGGCCAAGGTTAAAGTTTTTTCACAAGTACGAAAATCTACAAGGTCAAGGTCAAAGGGTCAAGGTTGTTGGTATCCAGTGAAAGGTCTTTTAACAAACGTTACATATGTGAAGTATAAATGTCCTGGTGTCTACTGTTCAAAAGATATGGCCAAAGTAAAATTTTAAAATTTTCATGTAAAAGTGGGTCAAATTCCAAGGTCAAGGTCAGAAGGTCAAATTTGGTGGTACCCAAAGAAAGGTCTTGTCACAAGGAATACACATATGAAATATGAAAGTCATAGCTCCACTAAATCAAAAGTTATGGGCAAGTTTAAATTTTTGCGGACAAACAGACAAACAGACAGAGAGGCAGACAGACAGACGGATATGCCTGAAACTTGCTTTACGGGGGCATAAAAATACAGAGTGTTCAAAGATGTACCAGTGATAAGGGTGAAAACCTTGCTGATACAATTAGTGAATACACTGTGTAATAGATAGTTTTCAATAGGCCTGAATTTAGCGAGAGTTACTTCCCGTTGGTCGCCATACTGGAGGTCGACTAGGTGATTTTCCCTCTTTGTCTTACCAAGTTGAAGAGGTTGTTGCAGGAATATTTGGTGGAATTTCTTTAATAAATTTTTTTTTTAACTAAGGCCAGCATTTTTTTATTTTTAGGTTTACAAACCCGCCGCTCAAGTTTTTGAATTTTCAGAAAAAAAATAAAATTGAGAAAATCAGATTTTTTTCTTTCCGATGTCAAATTTGAGTCAATAATTTCAAATTTAAAAACTCGTATTCCGGTTTTAAAATGCATAACGAAGGTAGAAAATGTAAGGCAACTAAATTGGTAGAGATGTTCAAAACGTTTCACTCATGCACTTGCAATGTAAAGTGAGAAGAATGGGTGTGTTGCATTAATGTTGGTGACCCAATTTTCATCAGTTTCAACAGTGCACTGCATCTGTAAAAAATGATTGAATCCTTAAGAGTTGCATCACTTCTTTTCTCAAAGACAAAAGATCTGTTACTTTATTCAGCAATCACATTTGAACCAAGTTTTTGCATGAGAGTAAATTTGAGGATCTAAATTTAAAGAAATAAACCACTTTTACCCAAGGATAAAAATGCACTCAAATTTATGAAACAAGATATTAAAAATTACAAATATATACAGACCAAGTAAGTTTTTGGCAGTGGGTCAAAAATTATTCACACTTAAAAATTAAATTGAAAAAAAAAAAACCTGTATCATCTATACACCCCATATCAACCTGTCTGGGGTTGATATTGGATGGAATATTATTTTGCCATTGTATTGTATTGTTTTTATTATCTGAAAACAGTTTACATGATGTCATTAAATGTTTTTGTGACATCAGTAATTAGGCACCTGAATTTTTTTTTATAAACTTCATAAACAAATAGAAAAAGACCTGAAGTACTCCAAATAAAAAATACAGAGATGTTCTGGAAAGATGTAAAGGGGTGTGATAAGGGTGAAATAAGGGTGCTGATACAGAGTGAATACACTGTGTAATAGATAGTTTTCGATAGGCCTGAATTTAGCGAAAGTTACCTCCCATTGGTCGCCATATTGGAGGTCGATCCAAAATTTTCCCTTTTGTCTTACCAAGTTGAAGAGGTTGTTGCAGGAATATTTGGTGGAATTTCTTTAATAAATAATTTTTTTTAACTAAAGGAGGCTTCCAAAAATTTATATACTTCAGAAAAATAATGATTTTTAATTCAAAATAGCTAATATAAAAATTTTCAATTGGTTGATGAATGAAGGAATATGAGTATTTGGACCTCCAGTATAGGGGCCAATGGGAAATTACTCTTGCTAAATTCTGGCCTATCGAAAACTATCAATACAGGTCAACATATCAGGGATGCAAAATACCTGTATTATATAATAAATATATATTTAAACAAAATAAAAGCCCTATTACTAACTGTTCAAAAGTAATGGCAAATCTAATTTTTTGACAGTGCTTCGAACCCTCAGGTCAAGGTCAAAGAACATTTTCCTATATTTTAATGACTTACCATCTCAGCTCTGACTGTCACTCAAGTCATGGTTCTTCTAAGACATGATGCTTGTAGTTTCCCCTTGGAGCCTCTACAATACACATTTCAGACTATTAATATTTTTTTTTATTAGGCCTATCACAAGAGATTGCCTCTGTGGTTCATATTTTCAACATTTCCATACCTAAAACGCTTTCACTTTGACATTTTGGGTTTTTTTAAACAATGTTCAATGAACTATGAGAAAACTCAGAGTAAAACTGTATTCCTTTCCTATTTATATCGTCCATCAACATTTGTTTGTCAGATCTCCGTCGCCGAAATTGTATTCACTGAGGATCAACTTCGGTTTTTTTCAATATTGGCTTAAATTCCGCCCATTCTGTTGTTTGGTTATATATATCTGGGTATATATTACTATTTGTTTTCAAATACTTTTATTTTACTTTGTTATAAAATAGTTTCCAATTCACCTGTAACAATTTTGACTGTCGTTTGATCTCCATTTCCCGCGCTGTCAGAATAAATGGAGTTTGACACTTCGATCCCGATGCAATTTAAGAGTAAATAAGGATAGATTATAGCAAGGGTATAGGTGTATAAAAAAAAAAACCATGGTGCATGTTAAATTCAAAGAATACAAATGATTCTCCATGTCTTTCTCGCAAAATGATTTTGCCAAAATAGATATTTCTTTTTTTTTCTTCAAATAGGCCTAATTATTTTTTGTCCATGTGTTTACCCTTCATTGATAATAACAACAGGGACCGATATGTTGATACTAAATCATGTATAAGTCCCTGATAATCATTTTAAAACAGTAAATTTTAATTATTATTTTGTACAGTGGAAAAGTACGTCAATATCACGTAAGGATCCAAATTTTTTTTTCAAACCTGCGGGAAAGCGGTCGGCCCGAAGTATAACTAAAATAAAAATATATATGGGAATAGGAACTTGGAATTTGTTGACAAGAAAATAAAAACCCTCAGATGTCGAACCCCGTAAAACAGCTTTAGAAAAAAACATGTAGGACACCCAAATCACAATATTAAAGTTTAGCGTTGTTAATCTATCTTGTAAAATACTCACCTCTGTTGGCCGACATGCTTCTCTACTTGAATTAGAACTCACAAATGCTATGGACACGAAAACCAGAGACTCAATCTCCAGTGCTTTGCATTGAACATTCCCTTGGTGAAGCTATTTTAGGTCTAGCAGCTCAAAAGCGCTCGTGCATGAATTACCTGAACAGTTACCGATAGACTCTAGTCGCTATGTTTACATGCACACAAATCTCGTGCTACTCACATTGATTTCAGTGTTAGCTTGTAGAGCGGATCCAGGAATTTTTCCAGTGGGTGTCCACCCAAGTTACAACAAACTCCAATCCCATTAATTTCTTGACTAGCAAAAAAAGAGTTCAACTTCCACGTTGAAAACCTATTTCTTGTGTGGGGTGGGGGTCGTTGGCTTATAAATCTTCATATCTTTGACTTTTCACATCAACTTAACACAAATCTGTTTTTGAAGGGGATCGGCGTTTCTCGGGGGGGGGAAGGGTACTTTTAGTTGGGTTGGTATATTTACGTATGTTAACATTTAC
>NW_026921423.1:0-18986 GCF_032062105.1 Saccostrea cuccullata | reverse complement strand
TAATTTAGGAATAAAGAATCTATGGGTGAAGAGAATAAAAAATAGTGATTTTCATGGTCTCTCCCCCCCCCCCCCATTCCGGGGCATGAGGGATGGGGCCAAACCACTAAAATGAATTCAATCTTCTTCTTTATTCTTCTTCTTTACTCCTTCACATCAAGCAGTCAAACTATTGGCAATCGCATGATTGTAATGAGGATTGAGCCCTCTACCAAAATTGTGAATTACATGGCCCAGAACCAGCTAGGGGCTTTGGTGTAAGGGCAGGGTTAAATTGATTTTATAGTAAAAATGCATTCATTCTTTGAAAATCTTCTCTGCTCCTGGATATTAAACCGAAGCGGATTATAAAAAAAGCGTAAACTGACCCAAACCATATTATACTCGATAATTTGGCCAAGAATTAGAGTCATTCCTTATAATTTAATTTTAAAATAATTAAACAACTGGGGGTGTAAAATTGTGTTGTTTTTATGAGTTCAAATTTACCGCGCAATAATACAACCGTAGTAACGGAAGTGATGGGAAGCGAGGGGAGGTAAAAACTGATACATAGATCTAGCAGCCATGATGCTTGTTTACACGAGGTAAGATCGAGCTACTGTTTGAAGTTAAAGGTACATTCATTAAATCTGGAATTTTCCATGAATCCCGAGCACTGGAAATGAGGAGATAGCATAGATATAGAGATATCAGCTGGTTGTCAAGGGGGTGTGTCCCATCCAAACCAGATTATACAAAATGTTATGCGTTCCTTTTTGGAAATCAACCAATGAGAGGCAAGAATACAAACAAAATTAAATTATTGAACTATGAACAAAGTTATAAAGAGTATGGGTGCATCCTAAAAAAATATAAATTTCATGGCCCTAGAATCAGGGATTCTGGTGTTAGGGCGGAGCTATATCGAAAATATTGAAAATGCATTAAGGGATACCGACCCTCTTACAGGGTGTCCCAAAATATATGATACCATTTGAAATAAAAATAAAAAACAAATGCCTTGACCAATTTCTTTGATTTTTGTTTAAGTTATAAATTGAATAAATAAAATTTTATAGGAGCAAAATATGGCGGGGAAATATCTATTTTTTTTGGAATTGTGATGTCACAAAATTACCTCATAATATTGAATTGAAAACTGTCTTTGAATAAAAATGGATTTATCAAAGGAACGAGCTACCCTTATTTTAAAACTATATTACCAAAACCCAGTCTCAAGTTACTGTAACAAGAATTCTAAGAAGAGATTTTCCAAAGGAAAAACGAGTAACCAAGCAGCAAATATTAAGAACTGTAAAAAAAGTTGAGCAAACGGAATCTATTCAAGACAACAGACAGTAATTCAATCTTACAACTGTGACACTTCATTTGAAAAAAAAGTTATACCAATAAAAATTCTGTAGTTTGTACGTGTTACATTAAATCATTTTTAAAATGGTCCTTAAAAATTAGCTTATTCATTTCATAAGGCTTTTGAA
Organism: Saccostrea cuccullata; assembly: GCF_032062105.1. Classification (NCBI taxonomy): domain Eukaryota; kingdom Metazoa; phylum Mollusca; class Bivalvia; order Ostreida; family Ostreidae; genus Saccostrea; species Saccostrea cuccullata. The sequence continues at coordinate 17,505 of NW_026921423.1, read as the reverse complement.
ACTGGATTTAAATATCATAAAACAATTAGGAAAAAATCGCAAAAGAATGATGATGTTTCCATCATATGTTAGATTTCATAAAATTAACTACTCAATAGGTCTCAATAAGGAAACTCTGATAAAAAAGAAAACTATATACGAGTAGACGTCTTTTTTTTGTACTTTGAAAGTTATCTCTCTTAACTTGTGCACAATATAATAAAAAACCCCGGGAAATCCCCACCCCAAGCTCTTCAGCCTTTACGGTAGTAGATTGCCTATATATATCATAAAAGATCGATTCAATCGATGTACAGCATAACATATTACTGATTTAATACTGGATGCCTGGTAAGATGTTCATTATCTTGTAATTCATTTACTTGTTTAATTTATGTAACGATCTACTGGCAGTCGTTTGAATATCTTATTTAATTATTACTTTTCGTAAATGTTGAAATGTCTTTATGTTTCGTGTTTGTCTATGTGTATTGTTTTGTATGAGTTTTGTGAGAGTGTTTTTCTATTTTCTAGGTTTTTCTTTATATCCATTAATAAATTGTAAAACGACCGAACCAGTTTTGTTTTGAATCCTTCGAACAAGATCATGACCCTGTGAAAGAAGAAATATTTAGAAGAAGGATAATTCCTCCTCACAGATGTACCGGTATTTTTTTTTCTTTCAACCACATACAACATTCTGACTTAGGAAGCGCTTCATTATGTTTTATAGTGTGAATTAGATAGGTATGATAGTATTTTTTTTTTTATATGTATACACCTCATATTTTAAATTTTATGCTGTGATTATAAATCATTACCGAGTCTTTCTGTTCTCTGTGTTGACATTTCTTCATAATCATCATTTGACATAAAAATCATTTCTGAAAAATACTAGTAAGCAGCGTTTCATGCTTCAGACTAATTTCCATGTGGCTCTAATGTTATTGTTGTTCATGAAAATAATATTAGAAATTTCAAGTAAAATTCATTGTAGAGGATCAGGACCCTTTCATTCTTTGAAAAGCTTCCTGCTCCTGAGTATTAGATAAACTAATAACATACACAGTTATGATGAGAAAGGATGTCTCTTCTACAATTGTGAATTCATGGCCCTTGGGCCAGGGGTTCTGGTTTTGGGGGGGGGGGGGGTATATTGATTATATATACAAGTAGTAATATGCATTAATTCTTTGAAAATGTTCTCTGCTCTCTGCTTCTTGATATTAAGGTATAAAGCTAAATATGTCACTCTTCAGCTTTTTAGAAAAGTTCACGCAGAAACTCTTACTTCAAAACTATTTACTATAATTCATTTTTTATAACATATCAAAATTTAAAAATGTAAATCATCCTACATTCAATGAAAAAACTGCTCAAAAATCCACAAGGAAGCAAGATTTTTGAGGGACTATTCTTGTGGTGGAAGGATATTTAGCAGAAAATTCGGCAAATCTGCACATTAATTATGTTCCCCAAACGGAGTTTGGGAACATATTATGTTCCCCAAACGGAGTTTGGTAACATTTGTTTTTACTCGGTTTGTTATTATTATTTTTATTATTATTATTCTTTTTTTTCTTCTTTGTTCTCCGGTATTTTTTTTGTCCGCGAGTGTTCTCGAAAACTGTTCACCCAACTGAGCTAAAACCTTTTTAGGGTTAATAGGTGTGTAGTTGGGCCAGGGGTTCTGGTGTTGGGGGGGGTATATTGATTATATATACAAGTAGTAAAAACCAAACAGTATGGGATTTAGAACATTACAAGGAGGTTCTTACATGAACGTGCATGCTCGTGTGCTTTGCTGTGATTGGCTGAAACAAAAATCGCAATATCTTTTTTAATTTTTGAAGAAATGCTCATAGTCATGCTTCTGATATATAACAGTTGTCGTGATATTCTGATTGGCTTAAACTTAGTATGGTATAAAGCTAAATATTGGACTCCTACAGGAAAGTTTGGTCATCATCACTGCACGTTATTTCGCTCTGATTGCTTTTTTTCTGTTTTTGAGAAATTTAAAACATAGGCATACTTTAGGATGTCCTACAATAGGTTATATAAGAATTGTCCTGAAAACACCCGCATGCACGTGCGCTGCAATCTGATTGGCTTAAACGTTAAATGGCTATAACTCCCTTGTTTTTCAACTAAACAGGGCAGAATGTAGAACAAATACCGACATATTGGACTCCTACAAGAAGGTATGTTCATCATACAAGTTTCTGGAAGGGCACTTTGCTCTGATTGGCTGAAACAAAAATCTCAATATCTGTTTTGTTTTTCGAGGAAATGCTTTGAAATTTAAAACATTAATTTGTCATGAACACGCATATCAAAATTTTCCAACAATGTAAATCATAATGAACTCCTACAAGAAGGTATGATCAGCATGCACATGCATGCACGTGAAATGAGTTTAAATAAAAATACGCTTGAATTACTGTATTTTTTTAATGCTTTTGGATTAAATGATTTGATATTAAGTATATTAAAATATGTAGATAGTGTAGACAAGATGATATTTATTTTTTTCTTATTTGTTCCCCGGTACAAAAAACTGTCATCCTTTATAGGGTAAATAGGTATGTTTTGTAGATGAAGGGAACACAACGGAAGCGGGCGCGTGAAATGATTTTATGAGTATGGCCATAACTTTTACATTCTTTGATTCAATGCCTTGAAACTCGTTATATAAAGATATATTAAAAATGGAAGGATATTTACAGAAAATTCGGCAAATCTGCACATTAATTTAATATCTTGGAATTTTAGCCTCATCGCATACTTTTACTCGGGATGAAATTTTTAATATATAAAGTATAACATTATGGATTCCAGTCATAGAACATGCTTGTATGTTCGCAATAAAAAAATTTTATAATTAAATTTTGGATGCAGGTAACTTTGGCTTAAACTTAAAATGGCAATAACTTCCTCGTTTTTCAACCAAACAGGATGGGATTTAGAACATAGACAAACATAACAGACTCCTACAAGAAAATATGGTCGACATGCACATGCACGCACGTGCGTGCACGTGAAATGAGTAAAATTACAAATACACTAGATTAAAACGTATTTTTTAATACTTTTGGATAAAACGCTGTAATTTCTAGTATATAAATAGTGTAGACAAGATGATAAGGTCATTACGCACATGCATTTAAATGCGCATGCGTGCAATGCATAAATTTGAATATACTGAATATACTTTTGGGAAACATTGTTATAGTCTAAAAGGCATAGAGTTCGTCTTTTTTTAATGAAGCTTACAGGGAGTAAGGCACCAAAAGGGAGTTGGTTCGAATCAACATTTTTTTTTTTCAATTTTAACTTTCGCCTTTTCCAACACTATTTTGATTTTTTGATAGGGTTCGTGTATTTCCCCATCCCCTTCTGATAAAAGACTAAAATTGCAAACTACTTGAATAATTAAATTTCACAACTTCCCTGTTTAGAAAAAAAAGATATAAGCTAAATTTAGATATCTGTATCTTTGAGACAAAAATGATAATATTTTACGCCTTTTAGTCATGTGACATGATATAAAGATGTTCATAAGGCCACAAAAGGGTACATGAAATATTGAATCAAATAATTTGTTATTTGATAATTAAAATTTAAATGGAAACAATCTCAGTAACATTAAGTCATAGATGTATAAATAATTTTATAATTAAATTGTGGATGGATGCAGGTAACTTACAACTGCATGTTGAAGGCGGAGGGTTGGCCAAAGTTTTTCTCTACATGGATGCACCTGCTCGTTCAACCATGGTTTATGTTGATATAAATTAATCTGTATATTTTATCCATCTTCCAACCGCTTCACTTTTTGATTAAAATCATTGGTTAGATTACGTTGGAGTTTATTTCCTGATGTTAGTTAACTGCATGTTGAATTAGGGAGTGAAAGGTAGTTAATTGACGGAAAGTGGAGAAATTCTCCCCAAAAGGCCAAAAAATATTGCGCCGTAAATGAGGTTTGTAACAAATATATAAAACCATAAACGATGCAGCTATAACAAATGATCGTTCTTAATTTTTTAGTCTTATAATTCGTATAGAGTATATTTCGTTCTTTACAATAGAAATGTAGTTGTTAACATACAGTGCTAAATAACTTGATTTCACTCACTGATTGTCCCCCACTGAAAGTTGGGGATATTGATTCTGGTCTGTGCGTCCGTCCGTCTGTCTATCTGTAGTTCTGTCTTTGCATATAACGCTTTCGGTTCCACGCGATATCTCGAGAAGCATTTGTTCTTTTGCAATGGATTTTACACAATAACTCCATGGCCAAAGGAGGATCCTCATTGAGGTCAAAGGTCAGAGGCAAGGCTTAGCATGCGAGAGGCCAATGTTCAAATCCTGGTAGATCCATTTATTATTTTTTTAGCTGGTTTTGTATTAATACTAGACTTGTAATAAACACAATATGATTAGAGACAAAAAAAAAATAAATAAATAAACACAGGGTTTACCAAGTAAACAAGTTCACCTTGTAAACAGGTTATCAATTTTTTTTGAAACTTTTCTATTCTACTGGCCATCAGTTTTTATGAGCGTTTTCAATGTATTCATGATTTCATCATTTTCTGTTTCCTGTTTAATCCTTAACTCTTGATCGAGAGAGACTTTTATTCATGTTGACAAAACATTCAATTTCCTCCTCGATTATCTGTCCATCATATCTGTTAAGTAGTGCTCTTGACAGCATGAAGTCTTTTAGGGTTTGTAGATTAGCGTGAAATTATATATTTACAGTCTTAACAGCATTTTTTTTTTTTTTTGGAGTGTTGGCAGGGAGTCTCCTTAGTGGACTCCAGGGGTTTTTGATCTGACTCCACGACAACATCTCGGCCATATGTGGATTGGTTTAATCTCTCTAAATCAAATAAAACTGCCAACAGCTCTGTTTCAATGTTCATGATATTTGCATAACGGGTTTCTGCATCTGATAAAAATCTTGAGGCATAAGCTTTCAGATTCCTTTCTGTAAGAGAACTGCACACAACCCAGTGTTAGATGTCTCACAGCTAACTGTGACATCAAAGTACTGTAAACCAACTACTATTAGCGTTATCTTTTATTCGCAAATCGTTAGTTTGATATCAATCCGCGACAACTAATTTTCGCCACCTAGGAAACATTCTCTACTAATACTTAAAATTATTGGTTGGTGGAAATTGATATTGATATGGAACTCGCGAATATTTATCGCATGCGAATTAAAGTTAGTACACAGTATTTGAGAATGCCGAATATTGATCATGTGACTGTCCAAATGAATTCATTTTCCGTTTTCATCTTTTTATAGTTTTCTGATTGAGTCTGTCACAGCTGACATGTTCGGTACAAATTTTACCAGGTAATTTTCATTTCCAAGTAAGTTTTGAGTTTTGTCTGTTAGTGACGGCATTTCAGAAATTGCTTTGATAATTGTTTCTTTGTCTTGTCCATCTGCACCGAGTGTATAATCTCCTTTATTCTGAATTTGCATTTTTCAGGATTGAGTGTTAGTCCTACTTTTTGAAATTTGCGTTGCACTGTTAGAAATCTGTCATCATGTACTTTTTTCCCTAATTAGAATGCCATCTCTGCCAATCTCAACGCCTTCATCCCAAATGGAATTTATCCCAAATGGCACTCGTAGAAAACAGTATCTACCAAATGGAGATTCAAAAGTTGACTTTCTCTGTCTAAAGGCATTTTGCAGTATCTATGATTACAGTCAATTTTGCTCATGTATTTTGCTCCTGACATACGTTTGGTAATATGTTCCTCTATGGTAGGATGTTCATAATGTTCCCCTTTTGATTTCACGATTTAGGGATCTTGGATCAAGGTGTACTAGTACTCTTGGTTTTCTTTGACTTTGGTTTTTCAGTCACAATTTTTCCATTTCTTCAGGAGTTGTTTTGAGTCTGTCACGTAAATTTGTAGGTATTTTTTCTTGGAGAATGGATGTAGAGTAGTTGAAACTGAGAGAGTATTTTCAGAGATGCTATGCCAAAATATACTTTGAGAAATGTTTGATTTGATTTTCAATTTCGGACTCAACGCTCAAGACGACATGAATAAGTCACAATTAATATATTCGATGCTTTTAATCCTAACAATGGAAACTGGTTTCTTTTACAAAGAATTCAAGTTTCTTGTTTTGTAGATGTAGCTCGCTGCTCCCTGAAGCACCAATTAATGTTGTTTTTGTTCTTTTGAGTTTGACATTATTCAGTTTTAAACCCTAACCTTTGGCGATTGAGTTGAAGAATGTTGACATGGAATCCATTGTCAATTTTGAACTTAATTGTCTTACCTTGAACTTTGAACCTTGTGAAACAGGAATTGTCAGATATTTCAGTTTTTTGTTGACCGCTCCGACGAAGAAGTTGTAATTCTCACATTCAGATTCATTTAGGCCTACACTTTCTTGCAAATTATTCACTCTTCTTTTTTGTGAATCCTTTCGACCTACAGAATTTCTAAAAATGATTTGATTCATTGCAGTTATAAGATACTTTCACGTACGCTGGACAATTTCGTTTTTCTTGTTTCTTTCTGCATTTTTCAAATGTACATTTCTTGACTTGATTTGTTTGTTGTTTCCTTTGTCCACTGCCAGCGTTTCCTTGTTTCTAAATTTCCTAATTTCCTTTTGAGAGCACGAACTTTTTCTTTTTTATTGATTGTTTTGATTTGCTATTTGAGCTCTTCATCTTCTCGGCACAAGCTCACAGCTTTCTCTAAACTGAGATTTTTCAGCCGTAAAGGTCGACTTTCTTTCACTCTTTATGAAGTTGTTCCACATGCAATTCTGTCTAAAAATATTTAGCCGTCCCCGAGGTCTTCAAAGCAACAGTCTTGTACTGGTGAAATGCTTCCACGAGGTCCTTATACTCTAGTGTTGAATCTGTGTCTAACAACTAACATATTTGTTTTGGGATGCAGGAATCTTCAAATTTCTTGATTAAAACATCCAGTTTGTCAACATCATCAACAGCAAATGCGAATGCTTCCCTCTTGACCAATAATTTATAAAAGAGCTTTGCACTTTTTTTTTCCACTTTGGTCAGTGGGGGCAACATTTACATATTGATCCATGGTTTGTTTCCATCTTTTCCACTTTTCCGCTAAAATTCCTTCGTGAGAGAAGTCCATCTCCAATATCAGTAAGTGTTGGTATCAGTGAAATAAAGTTTGACCGTTTTATATTAGAGGCAAGGTCAGTTCAAGGTCATTATCTTTTTCCTTGACATTAAGAGTAAAAAAAAATACTGTTGCCAATCATGTGATACCTTCTTCTATCTAAAAAAAAATAATGATTGTTCTTTTTGCATAAAAACATATTACTATAAGGGGTCTACATTATGATTTTACCAAATTAACATCAATAATTTTACGTAACAGGATATTGGCTAATCCGACTTTTCTCTTTTTTTCTTAATTTTTAGGATATATTAGTTATTTTCATATGCTTCTTATGTTTAACTTTTTCTTATTTTCACATGTAATAAAGTAGTCTTATAAATGTACAAAATGATACAAAAACAAAAAGTTTTGATCCTTTACTAAAACACAAAAAAATACTTTTTATGGATTTTTGGTTCAAATCTGCACTTTGTTAGGAAGCGTTTAAAAGCTAAAAAAATTCTAGTTTGTTTGAAAAATCTTATTCATTTGATATATTTTGAAAGTTAAGTCCCTCATTATTAATTCAATTTACATTTGAAAAATTCTCCAAGTCTTCGATTGTGTAAAAATTATAACTAAATTCATTGTTCTATAATAATTTTGAGAGGCAGAAAAGAAAATATTTTCATGTAGCATGTTGCTAGATTTCAAATGCAGTCTACCATTTCTATTTAAAGTTCTACATTTCTGATGAGGAAAGAAAAATATGGTCTTTTAAATTCCTAACACCTCCATATATAAGACATATAAGCAAATATACTTTTAATGTTTCATCTAGTCAGAAACCAGAGAAGAATCCTACCTTAAGTTACTGGATTTTCATGGATGTTGATTAAAGGCGTAGCTGCCTTTTGGAAGCTCTGTTTAAAGTTTTTATCTCCCTAGACAAATGAAAAGCGTTAATGGAGGTTGTCCGCTGACGAACTGTTCTTGACATTGCTACTAATTTTGGAACATCATATTGAAAGATGGGGAGTATTTTGAAATATGAATGATACAATATAGAAAACTTGGTGCGAGAGGATACCCAGATTTTTCTTGAGAAAAATGGTGAAGAGGGCAGCCTTTTGTAGAATTATATTTCAAGAGTACTCTGCAACCATATTATATTCCAGAAGTGGTGTGAATCAGATGTGGATACTGAAAAATTCAAAAGAATTTTTGGATTATTATTTTGAAAAATCAACAGCTTAGAAACAAAATTTTTACCTTTTTTACCAAAATCAACAGCTTTTTGACTTTTCAACTTTATACACAAACATTCCCCACGATAAATTAAAATTCAGGCTTGACAGCTGCTTTTTCAATAAAAATTGAACTCGTAAATTTACTTACCTGGCCATTGGTCATTTGCAAAAATTATTTTGTTGAAAAAAAATCTGATTGCACACACAAGTATTCTGAAGTTGACATCAAGAATATGCTTGAGTTTCTGATTGACAATATCTTATAGTGTGTGGTTTTTGGAGACCAGGTCTTCCAACAATCTATTGGAATTCCCATGGAAATCCGTTGTGCTCTGTTATTAGCAGACGTATTTTTGTATTCATATGAAGCAGAATCTATGCAAAATCTTATGCGTGAAAAGAAGAAAACCACTTGCTGTGGCCTTCACATCGACCTTCTGATATATCGACGATGTATTGTCAATTAACAATGGCAATTTCCATTCTTACGTCGATACGATATATCCAGGAGAGCTTGAGATAAAAGATATCACATAGTCTGACACATTTGTTTCATACTTTATATTTTACTTGAAATGACGTTAATGGTCACCTAACAATCAAGTCATATGATAAACGTGATGACTTTAACTTTTCTATCGTTAACTTCCCTTACTTATGCAGCAATATACCTCCTTCACCTGCATACGGAGTGTATATAACTCAGTTAATTCGATACGCAATAGAATGCTCTACGTATGTACAATTTCTGAACCGACGTAAATTACTGACAAGCAAGTTGATGAAACAAGAATATCAGCAGTCGCGTTTAAAGTCATCATTTCGTAAGTTCTATGGTCGATACAATGACTTTGTCAGCAAATACAATTTTCATTGAGTCAAATACTGACTGGCGTTTTTCATACTAATTGTTAGTCTGTTATTTATACACTGAATTGACGACAGATTTTCCCGTTATTTCACGATCATGACAATGAGAACAGGGCGGCGGGCGTGACCGGTCAGCAGGGGATGCTCACTCCTCCTTGGCACCTGGTCCCACCTCTGATGTTTCGGAGGTCCGTGTTTGCTCTGCTCTTGTTTTGTACTGTTTTATGGACTTTGTTCGTTATCTCCATATCCTTCCATATTCGTATCGGACATTAGGGTGAGATGCTTCTATAACGTGACGTGACATATCTAACTTGACGTTACTTCGAAGTCTCCCCGAGTTTCACAACTATCAATTTTAAGGAAGTTCATGTGACCTTATTGGTAATTGGAATTCGGTGAAATTTTCCAATATTGTTGCATTAATGACTCCATATTAGAAATATGCATGTTGTTTGCTTTCATCAAATCGCAATAAAATTTTAAAAAGAAATTCCACGAACTTTTCGAACAACCCTAATGCATAATTATAAAAATGTACTTTTTTATCCATATATAAAAAACCATTTGCTACACACAGTTATAAAATCAACACTTGCATGTGTAAAGCAATCCGTCACGATTTGTATATTCTACAAGTTTTGTTCATGGTCTGTTGCTTCACCAAAAATTTAAATTACACAACAGAAAGGGTTTCTTTCAATTCTTTCTTTCTATTGAATTTTTAAGAAACCCACGTTCTTGTTTCAAAAGACGATAATAAATGTTTATCTTTACCTATACAAGATGACATAATCGAAAGAATCAAAACTAAGCAATACGTGCATTTTGTTAGATTCGTATATGATGAATGAAAGGTAAGTACCAGTTTTGTTTTCTCTACAAAACTCTGATGTGAAGAGTTATATTTATATCATTGAAATGTTAAGGTCTCGTCAAAGGTTGACATGTCCAAAAATTCATTTTTACAATAGCTCTCAACTGTCTGGTTTATTAAATTATCGTTTATAGTTTATAGATATATCGTTGATTAACAGATAGAAAGTATAACTTTAAAAAAAAAAACCCTTTTAAAACATATTTATTGAGAAGAATTCTTTTACAAAATACATATATTTTTTTTTAAATACACATCATGTATTCCGTATTTTTAGTAATAAACATCATTACAGAAACGATATATGTTTATCAATGGAGGGCAAATTTCATTTCGAGAGCCTTTGAAAAGTTATTTCCCGTTTATTTTGTCCAAATATTAAGATGTCAAGATGTTAAGAAATACCATTTCAAAAGTCAGATTTATAGAAGTCTTTTCTTTATACATTTCATGCTTTGAATAACCGCTATTCAGAGACCATTCACGTCCAACTTGCCCTTCATTGATAAACATATATTATTTCTGCAATCATAGTTTTCACTAAAAGTTCAGAATTAAGCAGGTGCATTTTTTAAAATACGCATTTTTTAAAAATATATATATAAAAAATATTTCAAATAATAGTTTGCTTTTAAGAGATACTTTCTATCTCTAAACCAATTATATATTCATATAAAATAATGAGCTGTATAAACCACATAGTTTTGGAGATATTGTAAAAAATAATTTCTTGTACATCATCGTCAGAGTCCCGGTAGGGTTCCATATTGAAACGAATTAACTTTTTGACTATTACCATTTTGTTTTAGTAAAGCAAAAAGATATTATGCGCAAGACATTGGAAATAAGAATGGATATGGATAAATTATATCTCTTTTATTTTAATGAACTGCCATAGAGAATCAAAAGAATGGTTATAGACAAAATTAAGCAAAAAATAGAACGATAAAATTATTTTTGTATGGTTCTTCTATGTCCATAAGTAAAACTTGACCTTAGAATTCAATAAGAACAAATGATACATGTATAACCTTGTATTGTTTTCCATTTAAGGTATCCGATCCATATAAGGACCATTCTTTTTTAAACTTAAAATATCAATGACTAGTATATTTATAAACCTCTGATATTTTTTCAAAACATTTTAAAGTAGAAAATTATTTCCAAAAAAAATTCAAACATTTCATTATCTAAGTAGTCATTAATCTTTGAAAATTTGATTGAAATCTTTGGAAACAAGTACATTTAGATATTTGAAAAAGAAAAAATAAAATTCAAAAATGTGTTGTTTTTTTCCTCTGTATAATTTTTTCTAGAATTGATTTTTATCAAATAAATCAAATGAGTATAACTCATCAAGAGCGGGACAAGATTAAAAAAATATGGCATATTCTGCTCTATATACTAATACTAAAACATGAAAATTGTGTATAAATTTAATGCGCAGTCACTCTATACATGTATGTTCTGCATTCAATTCTGTTGAGTCTAGGACTACTATGGGTAGGATACCTTACATAAATCTACTTGTGAAAGATGTTAAGGGACTCCGACCCTCAGCCAGGAAGGACAAATCTTTAATTTATAATTTAATTCAAAAAGTCTTTAAATTAAGCCTGAAAATTAAGTCTTTTCAGGCAACAATTTTCATTATATGCCTTTCAATGTGCTTCAAGGTTCTTTGAACTTCTCAGAAAGGTCTAATTAAAAGTATAAATTTTTATCCCGAAAAAACATTTTTAGATACCAATGTTTATTAACATGATATGAAATAAGAAGTGATTTACGGAACTTTGCAAAGAATTTAAAGACTTTTTGAATTGAATTATATATTAAAGAGATATCCTTCCTGGCTGAGAGTCGGAGTCCCTTAATGGAAATTTAACAACCAAGTTATATAACAAATGAGATGACTTTTAAATCGTCAACTATATGTATATCTTCTTCACCTGCATACGGAGTTTATATCTCTCCTAGGATAAATAGAGGATATCTATTTTGTGTGGTTTGATATTGGCTTTATCCAACGAGTTGAAATGGTGTATATATTCGCGAGGCTTGCCGAGCGAATATACACCATTTCAACAAGTTGGATAAAGCCAATATCAAATCACACAATTATAGATGTTCTAATTATCTCATACGACTTTCGTTTTAACAAAACATTGAGACTTCCCCTGCGAAACTATATGAATGACTGCCAAAATCAAATTGATGACGTATAACTTGATGACGTAGCACCGTTGATGTTTACATGCGTCGAGAGAAAGTAGATCGAGTTCAAAATTTAGAATATTTGCTATCTGTGTCTTTGAAAACATCATGTGAATATTGCTGGAGCTTTACATCAAACGAACGTCTGACTGAAAGTTGTTAGGGCTATGGGGATCGTGAAAATCAACTCTTTTTACGATGGCAGTACAAATCGTGCTAGGCAAGGCTAGGGGCCTAGACTTTGTCTAGATTGTTTTGCTGATCCATGGTAAGTTACACCTACATTACTAGGTAGGCATACGTAGAATAATATAAGAAAGCATTGTTAAAGATGTCAAAGGAGTCTTATAACAACAACTTAACTGGTACATGTAGACTTTACTTTCTCCGAAAACGATCTAAGAGGGGGGGGGGGGGGTAACATCTGTCTTCAAATAGCCAACGGGACCCTTGATAAAATAAGACACTTCTTTGACATCTTGCTTTTAACGATATTGCTACCCTTTATCATTCATTTTATAAGGGCAACAATTTTCACAAATAAAAGTTTCAATAAAATAAATTCTTGAAGCGAGGGTTCGTGTCAAAACCGGAAGTGCTATTAATAAAGCATCTACCCGTTGATAAAGCATAAGTTTATCCAACGGCCTGTATCTAAATCATTTTCATTTTAGAGGCAAATATTTTGAGAATTTCATCGTCACAATATCAGGACTAAGATTTCCCAACGTAATTAGGGCGCTGCCAAATACGTTTTAAAAATTGTCTTGAATCAAAGAATAATTATACTGTCTAATTTTTTGATTTCATGATGTGATCAATCAAAGGGGTTTGCGTGATAATTTGTAATTCGCCGAAGGCGTTTGTGTATAAAATTATCACGCAAGCCAATCGATTGATCATCGTCATGAATTCAAAAAATCTGACAGTTATTCATTATATTTACATGTTTTTTACTGGACGCTAATCCAAGTGCTACAAGCTCCGCGAGTGTCTCTATCGCTTGAAGTCCACCCCGCATGTGACTTAATAAATAATAAATAATAATAAATAAAATACACTAGCTATTTGTAATTTTATCTCGGACAAAGACATTGGAAATGTAAATATAAATTCATTTACTGTTATGTTTACATTTCCAATGCCTTTAATTGTACGAGACAAAATTACAAATTGTTAAAGTACTTTATTTCTACATAAATGTACTAGTTCATCGATAGGCGTGGTTAAAAAAATCACGTGCGCGGCGGGACAAAAAGAGACAGACGCGGGGCTTAGAGCACGTGGATTGGCGGCATCAAGGGTATGTAAATATAAGAAATAACTGTCATATTTTTTAATTTCATGACGATGATCAATCGATTGAACTGCGTGATAATTTCATGCATAAACGCCTTCGGCGTTTTATACAAATTATCACGCAAGCCAATCGAGTGATCACATCATGAAACCAAAAAATTAGACATTATTCCTTAATTAAATAGATCTAGAGTCAGAGCACCAGATGGGGTAGATGTGTTTATGAAACACATATAGATATAAGGTATCTTCGATCCCACTTAGCCAACATTTTCGAGAAAAAAATACAGGTAAGCTATAGTCTGTTTTAAGCTGTATTTTTGTTAGCCAAATAAAATATTCAATTAATATCTGTAATTAATTTAAATTCATATCTCAGAAGTCCATCAAACAATACAAAATAGGAGCAGAGCAAACACGGACCTCCAAAACATCAGAGATGGGATCAGGTGCCATGGAGGAGTGAGCATCCCCTGCTGACCGGTCACATCCGCGATGTGCTTCTTGTTATGATCGAGAAAGAACCAGAAAATCCGTCGTCAATTCCCAGTATATGAATAATGACCCAGAACACTCAGTATGAAAAATGTCAGTACGTAAGCATTTGACTCAATGATAAATTGTATTTGCTGACAAGGTCATTGAATTGACCATAGAACTTACGAAATTATGACTTTAATTAAACGAGACTCTTGATATATTCTTGTTTCAGCAACTTGCATTTGTTTGTCAAAACTTTATCCTGTTTTCGAAATTGTTCATTTGCGTGCGGAATGTATGCTCTAATGCGTATCGAATCAACTGAGAGACATACATTCCCCGTATGCAGATGATAATTAAGGGTATATTTAAGGAACCACTGCCTAGTTAGTATAGTTTGCCAGGGCATCAACGGTAGTGGAAAACATCGGATAATTTGCATAACGGGCTTCGCGATTTATAAAGGTTAAACTCACTAAACTGCCCGAATCCAATTTATACCGTATATAATGGGTAGATATTAAATTCAATTTCTTAAACGAGGTAAATTATTGAAAAACAAGTTTATGAAACAAGACTATCAGCAGTCTTGTTTAAAGTTATCATTTCGTAAGTTTTATGGTCGATCCAATGACCTTGTCAGCAAATACAATTTATCATTGAGTCAAATGCTGAATGATGTTTTTGGGATTGTTATTATTTACTCCACTGTTTATATACTGAATTGAGGACGGATTTTTTTTTGTTATTTTCCGATCATGACAAGGCGCTAGCATACGGCGGTGGGGAACGGTTGGCAGGAGATGCTCACTCCTCCATGGTACCTGATCCCATCTCTGATGTTTTTGGTGGTCCATATTTGTTCTGCTCTTATTTTATATTGTTTTATGGACCTACTTTGGGCACCAATTTATAAATTTAATTTGCATTTAAGAAAAGTTTAATCGTCGCTATATGTTCCATGCAGGGGGCATCATCTGCAGTGTTTCACACATCTTGTCTTTCTATGTAAAACTCTGACTGCTCATTATGACCCTGCATGCCCAATATTTAAATCTACACTTCATGAGGATGCCTCTGTTATATATATTTAAAAAAACTACAATGATGTCGCCCATTGTTATTTGTCTATGTATATTTTAGCAATTCAACCAGCACTTACTAGATGGAAATTTAAAGATTCAATATTTGCCATTAGTTGGATATTCGAATATTCAACTGCCTCTGGGTTGGGTATTTAAATATCCTTAACATTTGTGCATAAATACAATAGTTAGCAATGAACAAAAAAAAAACAAAAACAAAATCAAAACCAAACAACAACAACAACAACAAACAAACAAACAACCCCCCCCCCCCAAAAAAAAAAAAAAAAAGAGGCCCAAGGGCCTTGAATCTCTTCTGATAAATTGTACAATCTGTCACTTTTATTTGAAGCTTTAACTCTAAATATCCCATGATGCATGAACTGACAAAGTTCGATAATTCTTAGCCATTTTGGACTAAAGATATTTCAATATAGCTATAAAAAACCATAAGTAGGTCACGATGACCTACTTTTTAATTTGAAACTTTCTGAGGACTCAAAATGCATTAATTGACAAAGATTGATGATTCTAAGCCAATAAGTACCTCAGATATTCAAAATTAGGTCACTGTGACCTACTTTGTGGTAAAAGATTCTCAAAAAACCCAAGATGTATCAACTGACAAAGTTTGACCATTCTAAGCCACTAAGTGCCACTTACACTTAAATATAGCCATAAAATGTCACAAGTAAGTCATCTTGTCCTACTTTTCAGCAACATTCTCCAAAAACCCAAGATGCATCAACTGACAAAGTTTGATGATTCTTAGCCAATAAGTACCTGAGATAATTAAAAGTAAGTCACTGTGACCTACTTTTTGGTCAACATTCTCTGAAAACCCAAGATGCCTCAACTGACAAAGCTTAACAATTCTAGGCCAATAAGTTCCCAGGATACTTAAATATAGCCATAAAATTCAAAACTAGGTCACAGTGAGCTACATTTTGGTCGACTTTCTTTGAAAACTCAAGATGCATCTTCTGACAAATTTTGATGATTCTAAGCCAATAAGTACCTAAGATACTTAATATAGCCATAAAATGTCAAAAGTATGTCACTGTGGCCTGATTTTTGGTTGACATTTTCTGAAGACCTACTATCCATTAACTGACAAAGTTTCGATGATTCTAAGCCAATAAGTACCTAAGATACTTATATATAGCCATAAAATGTCAAAAGTAGGTCACCATGACCTACTTTTTGGTCCACATTTTCCGAAGACCCCAAGATGCGTCAACTGGCAAAGTTTGAAGATCATAGGTCTGAAAGTATTCAAAATATGCCTTTTAAACAATTTGAAAACAAACGCCTGCAAAATTCAAAAAAGTAGGTCACAGTGACCTACCTTTTGATAAATATGTTTTATGGCCCCAAGATGCATCAGCTTACAAAATGTGATTCTAAAGCTCTCAGTGCCTGAAATAATGGGATTAAATGTTTAAGAAAAAATTAGCCATAAAATTCAAAAAGTATGTCACAGTGACCTACTTTTAAATTGACGTTGTTTGATGACCCAAGATGCATCAACTGACAAAGTTTGATGACCATAGGCCTTAAATTGTCCAAAATATGCCTCCAAATCAATCTGAAAACAAAAGCCCATAAAATTTAAAAAGTAGGTCACTGTGACCTACTTTTATGTTAACGTGATGTGAAGTCCTAAGATACATCAACTTACAAGATTTGATGATCCTAGTCTTTATAATAAGCAAAATATCAACATTTTCATTATAAGTTTAAATTTTGGTCAACTTTAAAGTGACCTTGATACCACGCCCTTTGCCCCAGGATGATGCCTTGCACAATTTTCAATCTTTAACATAACCTGACCCTTGTATGTAAGTTTTGTGAAACTCTGTCTCGTGGTTCTGGAGAAAAAAGATTTTTTAGCAACCAGTACTTTGGGTTTTATTTTCCTGATTATCTCCCCTTGTTTTAGGGTCCCACCCCTAGTTTTAGTATTCATGGTAACCCTGCAGCCAAGGATACCCTGTGACAAATTTGACAAGTGATTGGCCTAGGTGTTCTTGAGTTATGGCCCATATTCTAAAAAGTTAATGCACATCACACAAATGGCAAACCAAAGCATTACTCTTTGAGCCTTTGGCTCAGAAGAGCTAAAAAAAACAAAAAAAAAAATAAAAAAATAAATAAATAAATAATAATAAAACAATCTTAAAATGAATTTCCAATTTTCATGGAATTTCAAAATAATGATAATAAAAGTATTCAAAATATCTGAACCTGTTCTCTACATTTATTTTGGATATGAAAATATATTCTTCATCTGATTTCGGTTTGAAATGAAATTAGC
>NW_026921422.1:0-18479 GCF_032062105.1 Saccostrea cuccullata | reverse complement strand
CCATCATGTATAATTTTGTAGCTTTACGTCGATTTATAGCAATTTTATCAAAGTTGTGACATTACTTTTGGATCAACCCTCGTATATTTATATAGTGAATTTATGTTGCTTTTTGTCCTTCTGTGCAATCTTTTTTGGTTTTGTAAACATTTTCAAAATTTAATTCAAATGGTTAATAGTGCTAATTTCGGGGGCCTCCATACAAGTTCATGGTTATCAGAAACATCTCATGCCAGTTTCGGAATAAAATCTTTGAATGAGAAAAAACACCCAAAATATAGTCATCAATTTATGCTCCTCAATAAATTATTATTCATTGGGATTCTGCAAGCCTAAAAAAAATCCATACAGGTACATGTACATTGATTAGGCTGCTATATTTAAGTTATGCAATCAAATATGTTGAAATGAGTAAAGTACACCCCTCCTCCTTACATTTGAAAGTAATAAAAAAATATCAGGAGACACAGTTAATGGGTTTTATTTTATAAAAAAGGAGGGGGTCAAATTTCTATGGGGTCATTTTTCAACGTGTGTGTAGTCGTAGAATTACTGGTCTGGAATGGTTTTCTACGGTCGAAAAATGGCCCAACTTGTCGTAAAATATTGACCCTGGGTCATTTTTCTACGTAGAAAAATGACCCCCTGGTCAATATTCTACGGGGGTCACTTTAAGTCGTTACACCGGCAATCCCTAGTAAAGTTTTCCACCTTGGTTTCTTCCATATATTTATATCCCAGTGAGCTAAAAAATGAAGAAAAAAAATAACACAGAATCTGACACATATGTTTCATATTTGCATATTTTACTAAAAACGACTTCAATACTTAACTGCAAATAAAATTTTATGACAAACGTGATGAGTTTTCAATTTCCAACTTCCCTTTTGTATGTCGAAATGAACACTTATCACCTTAATATGTGTGTTTATGTCTCTTAGTAAGCTCGATAAGCAAAAGCATGTGGAACGCAAATGGTCGTTGTTTAGGTTCGTATAAAACATTAGACGTACGTTTTTTGTTAAATTTCTTAAACACTAAAATTATTCATTTTAAGATCATACAAGTAGTTTGAAACTGCCAATGTACGGGGACTGCACTGGGCTAATACATGTTGTATTATAGGAAGCTCAAGATACCTCTCTGGTGACAAGAGTTGTTAATCCTGGTTTGCTAATGCTCTTAAGGTAGGACACAATAGATAGGCCAAATTTTTCCTCAAATTCAATTTTTCTGAAACTTTGATATTTTGTTCTAGGATACAAAATCTCTATTTATATATGATATGAAAGAAATTCAACAAAATTTTTTTTGCCCACATATTTTGAAATATGGCCTATCAGACCCCCGTATGAAGTTTGTGAAATCAGACACTCGAGTTGAGAATGAGCCTTATTCTAGAATTATCAATTGATCTATTGAAAATTTGTGTCATACTTTTAATAAAGATAACCTTGTTTTTTACTTTAAATCAGTAAGTCATATTGATACTGGAAAATTTGAGTAAAATATGAAGTAAAAATAGACCATGCGTAGCGTTGGAATTGAAAATCCGTATGTAAATTTCCGACAGTTTAAGTTTTCTTAAGAGAAAATGTATAATTCAATTTTTACAAAAAATCAACAGAATGATTCAAATGGGTCCTATAATAAAATTTTTAAAAATAAGGAAAATTGAACCAGTGGTTTCAGATATTTTGGCGATTAAAAAAAAATTCAAATGCAAAAAAAACTAAAAGATTCAGTAGATGAAGTCAAAACATTTGATCTTTGACCTCTTGATATGACCTTGACCTTTGTAGAACATAAAGAATGCAGACTCCTTATATATATGTCCAAATATCAGCCCTCTACTATTTATAGAACAAAAGTTACACCGCCTTGTATAGCAGACTGTTACTTGCTTGTTTATTGCACTTAGATAGCATAAACGCATCCCAAAATGTAAGCTATCAAGTGACCAGTATCTAGGATTTTCTGATTTTTTCACAAAATATGACGCAAACATGCCAAAACTTACTATTTTTCTTACAGGGATCGTTCATGGTTGTCAATACAGTAATATTATTCTTTTAACCCCATATGAAATGAAGGGATGATTTTTTCACAAAATATGACGCAAACATGCCAAAACTTACTATTTTTCTTACAGGGATCGTTCATGGTTGTCAATACAGTAATATTATTCTTTTAACCCCATATGAAATGAAGGGATGATTTAACTAGGACACGACTACATAAAGAGCCATTACCTGATTAATGATGAATCACGAAACCCTCGTCACAATCTAAGTATATATACAAACATACCTGATATAAAAGCAAATAACTTGAATGGATTTTAAGTATGCTTTTTTCATCATTAAACATTTGCTATTGCCAAATGTTCTTTTTAAACGAAAAATAGCTTATTTTGGTGTATGAAATCCTCAAGAATAAATTTTTGATTTGATTATCAAATATGGACGAGAGATTTCGATTCACTGAACTGTGACAAACAGATACGATACGTTACATACCTTTGTAATGGAGGGACATTAGAGGCCCAGGATTGACAAAACAGGTATGCTATTTATGATCAAATGTATATTTTCTTTAAAAATATAATTCTCATAGTAGAAAATTTTGAATTTTATGATTTTTTTAGTTTCAGATATTTTATGATGCGAGTCAAACACTACATAAGACACAAAAAGTACCAAGTTGTGATTAAAGAATAAGTTTTGAATCTTTCATATACATTTTTGACAAAAGTACACATTACATGTAGCCTAGTACATTTCAGTATCTTTCATGAGTAGGTCTAACTTGGGGTGGATAAGGGTGGGGTGTCGAGGTTGACATACTTTTCCCTAAACGTTAAAGACATTGGTGCTTTGATAGCTCTTTATTTATTAATTTTTTTGTTTTGTTCGTCATTTGATGAAGAGGGCATGTAGCTAACTTCCAGGGGAAATTGCCCGAAGAAAGGCATTCACAATCTTTTTTTAAAATAGTGTTTGAAAATTATGTGTTTGAAAGCATTGTTATTTGATTTTACTACTTTGATATTCAACTACGTAGAAATAAGTGAAAAAATAATAATAAGGTTATATTCTTATTTTTGTATTTAAACTTGTAATCATTCAAAAGTCAGAAATGAGGACATCCAGATATCAGATAAAATATCACCTTAACCTATAAATTTAAAACTGTGCACCCTTCTTGATTAAGCTCTCATAGTAATAGCTCATGCACATTTAAATGCCTTCAATCTTTCGATGTATTTTGCTTTTATCTTTTGAAGAGTTTAAATTCTATTGTTGCTACCTAGAAACTATTAAACTTGGAGTAATAAAGGAATGATTTAAAGCACACTTTATTTGAATGTATTTTTTTTTTCACCTGAACACATTTGTAAGTAATTTATAAAGAGGATCAAAATTTTTGAAATACGAAATTTTTGACAAATCGGATATGATTAATGTTGTCTGATTGTTCAAGAGCCATGCTTTTCTACACAAATGTCGTTCAAAGAACTTAAATAATTATTTAGTAATAAATTAACCTCTTGAAAGATTTTTAATAGCAAATTATTATAAGGCTTTGGAATTTTCATTTTCGATATGGGAGCTTTTTTGAATATTTATTTTTACAAATTTTAAATGAGGAAAATTATTAAAAGCAAGTTGATGAAGCAAGAATATCAGTTCACATATCTCGTGAAAAGTCATCATTTCGTAAGTTCTATGGTCGATACAACGACTTTGTCAGCTAAAACAATTTTTCTTTGAGTCAAATTCTGACTAACATTCTTCATATTAATTGGTAAGCCATCATCTACACATCGGAATGACGACGGATTTTTCCGTTATTTCCCAATCATGACAAGGAGCACACGACGTGTTTGATCGGTTGGCAGGTAATGCTCACACCCCATAGCACCTGATCCCACCTCTGATGTTTTGGAGATTTGTGTTTGGTTTGCTCCTTTTTTATATTGTTTTATGGACTTCTGAGTTTGAATACTGTTCGTCATTTCTATATATTTACAAACACGGAAGTTATCGGGCATTGAATAACACAATCAGTCAACTTTTGCAAAACAATTTGTTATGTTATGTTTTGTTATGTGCAATACAGTTTTAGAATTTTCTTCAAAGGTTTCGAAAGCGGTTTCGAAGATTATTTTACATAAGGATATGGAGATAACGAACAGTATTCAATCTCAAAGTCCATTAAACAATACAAAATAGGAGCAGAGCAAACACGCACCTCCGAAACATCAGAGGTGGGATCAGGTGCCATTGAGGAGTGAGCATTCCCTGCCGACCGGTCACACCCGCCGTGTGCTCCTTGTCATGATCAGGAAATAAGGGAAAAAATCCGTCGTCAATTGAGTGTATGAATAATGGACTAACAATTGGTATGAAAAACGTCAGTCAGCATTTGACTCAATGATAAATTGTATTTGCTGACAAGGTCATTGTATTATAACTATTTAATTATTTAGAATAAGCTCGGTATTGTCCCGTTGATATGCAATACACTTTTCATCCCGTCTTTGATATCCAATGATGTTGACGTTTTTTTCTACACAATTCTGGGTTCTTAGAACTCCCATAATTTAAGCAGAAGAATATGTAATTTGATATGTTAAAAATAAGTGCTGAGAGTTGATTTAAAGAATTATTGGAGAATCTAGCTTCATATTATTGCGTATGAATTCAACTGAAAGATATAAACACCGTATTTATAAAAGATTATAAGGATATATTGCTGCAAAAATGAGTGACGCTGTCGATTGACATAAATAAGTGAAGCAGACGAATAAAAAGTTAAAGTCATTACGCCGTTGGTATATCTTTATTTCGAGTTGGAGGCCACAGCAATTTTTTTTCTCATCACATACTGTAAGTCGTTTTAATTCCACGATGTTAAAATTTCACGATTTCTCAAAAAGTGCTAATCGCGATGGTTTTAATTTCACGCTGCAAGAAATTAATTCTATATTTTGTATAAGCATTTAAACGTTTTCTTAAACTTATAATAGCATCCACGATGGGTTTAATTTCACGGAAAATAATAAATCGCGAACATAGTGAAATTAAAACCACCGTGATTATTTGCCATATATATTTTATCTACAGTAAACGATTTCATTTTGAACAAATTCTGCTTCATTTAAGAAATAAAATATCATTTTTTGAGTTTCATTTGGGTATGACATGAAGTCGGTACGTAATGAAATCTACCATAACGCCCTTCTGGCGAGTTTCCTCCAATGAAACTTAAAAAATGATATTTTATATTTTATATTTATATTTGACGTTTTTAGTCGTGTTACATAGAAAAATATAGGCATTATTTAGACTTTGCTTAGAAATGCAACATAACGTATCTACGACGTCATTTGACGTCACAATCGGAACTTTCCAAATGGCTCGTGCAGTTTGCCTTCTATACTCAAGAAAGTCTGATCATATGACCAACTGCATGTCATTGAAAATTGAATTTTTTTATTAGCATTAATTGTTATATAAGGAAAAACATTAGCAAATGTAAATATTCATGCATAAATAAAAGATGATACGTCTGCTAATAACGAGGCACAGTACCCATGGAATTAAATAGATTGTTGTAAGAGTCTTGAAATTCACACAATTATTTTCAATCAGAAACTCGCCGTTCGCTGTAGCTCAAACGGGAGATTGCTCGCTCCGTGATGGGGAGGTCGTGCGTTCGTATATTTATCTCGGCTGTGACTGACCAAAGTCAATTAAATCATGGTAGAATCTCTTCGTTCGCCATGCGGACGGGACTTTAAAAACCGAAGTCCCGTATCAAGATCACTTATTGCTCAATGGCCCTGAGTGTCGAGTAAAGTTCAAAATTTGAAGCCCTTCACTGATATAAAGTGACGTCTCTTCATTTGTGATAAAGAACTGCGAACGATAGTATTGTTCTCCCGCCTACCTCCAACTCAATCTTTAAAAGTTAACATATTCGATAAATTTTGAATATTTTTTATGGATAATTATGTGTTATTTAATAAAATATTACTTATATTTGGGAAAACAAAAAGAGACAACTCAAAAATGTTGGTAAAACTTGTGTTTTTCACGATAGAAATCAACAGAAAACCAATTCCAAAGCAAATAACATCTGAAACATTATATTTTATTAATATATTTATGTTTTATTCATTTGCCTAAAAGATAAGAAAAGATATATATAAGGAACATATAATCATATCCAAGACTATTTCAAAACATGTTGATGCTTGAAACTCCGATTTCCATGGAAAATATCGTCAACCCCCCCCCTTTTTTTTAAGAGCTGAAGTTATGGATAATTTACTGTTTAGTGCTGCTATGAAGACAATTCATCAAATTCCATTGAACTGTTCTTTGTATTAAACAAGGATTTTACGGCCAAATTGTTATTCATATTGAATAAAATGGTTCCAAAATGTAGCCGGGAATCGAGAGTAAGCGTTATTTCTTCTCGAATTAGATGTAAACAACATACATTCAATCAATCAATCAGAAACTCTAGCATTTCTTAATATCAACTTCAGAGTAATAATGTTTATTATTAGATTGTTTTATAATAAAAGGATTTTGCAAATGACCAATTATAAGGTGAGTAAATAAATGAGTTTCTTTCTGACAAAAAAACCCAGCTGTCAATGATATCATAAAGCCCGGACTGTACGGTGTTAATTTTGGTAAAATTTATTTTCAAATGTTTCAAGAGTTTCTTGAAATTTTTAGGTCACTTGCTTAAACTCAGGTGACCATTGCTATTCGTTTTATCTGTCGTCGTGCGTCGTGTGGTGTGCGTCATGTGTTCACAAGAATGTTTTTAGCTTCTTCACTGCAACCGCCCCCCTGGGGCATGAGGAGTTCCGGCCAAATTGCTCAAATTTGAGCAATCTTTAGAAATATTCTTCCTTACTCCTAGACAATAAGCAGTCAAACTGTTGGCATGATTGTAATAAGCATAGAGTCTACTAACAAATTGTGGAATTCATAACCCTAGGATCAGGGGTTCCAGAGCCAGGGCATTCCTATGTAGATTATAAAATGAAAATGCATTATTTGTTTGAAAAATCCTGTTCTCTGCTCCTGGGTATTAAGTAAACTGACTAAATACATACTTATAATAAGCAAGAATGCCTCCTCCAGAATTGTGAATTTTACAACCCCAAGGTCGGGGGTTCTAGATCTGGTGTAAGGACGGGGCTCTATTGATTATTTAGTGAAAATGCATTTATTCTTTGAAAATCTTCTTCTGTGCTCCTGAGTATCAAATAAACTTACTAGATACATAGTTATGATAAGGAAGAATGCCTCTTCCAAAAGTGTGAATTTTATGGCCCAAGGAACAGGAATTTTGATATTACGGCGGGGCTCTATTGGTTATATTGGTTATATAGAGAAAATGCTGAAATTCTTTGAAAATCTTATTCTCTGCTCCTGGGTATTTATCTAACTATCTAAATCAGTAATTATAATAAAAAAAAATGTCTCTTCCAGAATTGTGAATTTTCTCGCCTCAAGGTCAGGGATTCTGGTGTAAGGACAGGGCTCTATTGATCACATAGTGAAAACACATTAATTCTTTGAAAATCGTCTTCTCTGCTCCTGGGTATTAAATAAAGTTAACTAACTTAGCACATAGTTATAATGAGCCAGAATACATCTTCCAAAATTATTAATTTTATGGCCCCAGGGACAGGTACTTTGATCGCAGGGCGAGGCTCTATTGATTATATAGAAAAAATGCAGAAGTTCTTCGAAAATCTTCTTTTCTGCTCCTGTGCAGATGAACTACCTATATAGCTATAGTGAGCAACCTGAAGTACCTTCAAGAATTTTAAATAATTTCAGGGTCCCAGGGTCAGGGGTACAATAGATGAAAGGGGGGGGGGGATTCTGCTTATATACAGAAAATGAATTAATTGTTTGAAATCTGCTCTTTGGTATTAATCAAACATTTATGATAAGCAAATGTGCCTTTTCTTAGATTGTGAAATATGTTGACCTAGAGTCAGGGGTTCATGTGTGGTAGGGGCACTACTGTTTATTGCTGAGTATTACTGATTAGTCGAAATGCATTTTTGTTCCCCTACTCTGCCCATGGGTATTAAGTAACCAAACTAAGCAAATGCTAAGTTTATAGAACTTTATTAATAGTTCCTATTACAAAATTGTGAATGCCATAGCATCTATCTTAAAAATGAACCAAATTCAATCATTCGAAAGTTGTTGCATGATGATCAGGTGACCAATAAGGCCCACGGGTTTACTATACACATTTCTTTTAACACCTCTCGAATATCCCTAAAAACAAAAACTATGGTAAATTTTAGTTAACTATAGTACCAAAGTAAAAACTTCGAACTTTGATTTACTATCGTAAAAACTTTGAAACTTTGATTTACTATCGTAAAATATTTGAAACCTTTATTTTTTTTTATTCCCGTTCTTTATATGTTTATATAGTAATGTAAATGTCACTTTTACCAATAAATAAGCAATGTGTATTAAATCTAATTACTTTAATGTAATGCAAATGTAATAGTCTCTTTTTTTATCGAGGGAAAAATGCTATAAAAACATTTGCGTCATAAATCTGCTTCACCCACTTCGGTCACCAATCAATATTGACCCCCTAAAAAGGCTATATATACAAGTTTTTCCAAAAATACACAAGTTGTAAAACTGATGGATGAACCTTAAAAAGTTTATAAAGAATTGTAAAGACTGTAAAACTTTGAATAACTTAAGTATAAACTTTGGACTTTTGCTTTTCTGTAGTGAAAATTTTGAAACTTTGATTTACCCTGGTAAAACTTTTGAACTTTAACTAATATAATAGTAAAAACATGCCATCTTTGATTTATTATAGTTAAAACTTTGGAACATTATTAAACGGGTCAGTTCTTTTGTTGGCATATTTAGACACATTTTCTGCTGAAAAATATGGCGTTTTGAAAACCTTGGATTTTGCAATATCCATAACAGCCTGAATTCTAGATCTTGTTTTGAGGAATAAAACAATGGTGATTAACTGACTTTTTAAGCAGACTATTTAAAAATTCAAAGGGAAAGAGTAATGTTTGCTGCGATTGAGACCTAGCTGTTGATTTACATAAAAGAGTAATGTAGCAAAATGCTAGTAGACATCGTGTATTAAAGGATTATTGTAACATTATGTCCATGAATAGACTTACGTCTCTGTGTATGGTTAAAAAGCACATGTACATTGTTATTATTTGTTACAAATGGTTCATAATATCAGTTTAAGAAGTTTTATTCTCCATTTTGTAGGGAACAAAAGTGATTTTTATATCGTTATTATCTAGCTTTTTCATTTATATAAATTTTAGGAACTGGGCCATAGGGACGAAACAAAAAAAAGTTCCAGCCCATTTACATTGTTATACTTATGACTGAAAAGATATCATCAACATTATTGACATTGTCATTATATCCATAGGTAAAGACAAGGCCTTGCTTAGTTTTTGAAATTCAGTACTCTTCTGGTTGTCTATGGAAAAGTTATGGACTGTTTGTATAATGGCAAATCTTTTCTAGAATTCTAACCTTCATTGGCCGAATAGAACAGATAAACTGAAATGCTTGTGTAGAATGTTAAGCTGCTGACCCCGATTTTTTATATGAGATATATGTGCCGATATTCTTTTAGTATTGGTTTCACCAACATAAATAATTCCACACAAATAGCATTCTTTACCGTAGACAACATTAGAAGATTAACTGTTTAGATTTTCCCAAGTTTTGGTAGAGAAGTTAAGTCCAGTAAGATTATTAGTAAAACTTTAAAAATATACAAGGTACTTAAGCAAGTATGACATAACAATTCATTCATCTATTTGTAAAATATTTCAGATTATTTGGATAATTTGGGAAACAGCATAAACATTATTCCCTTTCAATTCAATCACCTGCAGCTAAAAAAATATTAACAAAAATTGTGTTGTTATTGTTGTAGTTTCAGAAGTATCGATATGCTAGAATATATCTTTAAAGCTGTACTCGTAAATGGGCATAGTCCGCCATATTTCTCGTTCTCCAACGCTCTCCCTTCAACCCGTATATAAGAAGCAGATCGCTAATCAGATCCGACGAGTTAAGACGTACATCTTACATCGCGTGCTATTCAATCTCGATGAAATTATCAAATTTTACGGATTTTTTCCTAAACAGAACAAAAGTATCATGAAAAATACATTATTTACAAACTGAAAATGCACATAAAAGCAAAAAATAAACGCAAAAAATCTAAGACCACGAAGGGAGTACTACAAGTCGGCCACAAGTTTCGAGTGTGCAATTGGGTGTAACGAAATCGAAGGGTTTATATTCCCGTCTGACAGTGCCTATTTATTAGAACTAGAATTTTCATTTAGTTGTAAATTGAATTACGCGATACAGTAAGGTGCACAATGGAAATATCAGGGTTCTCCACAAGGGGTTTTACCATGGAGGCCCGCAATGGTTAAATTTATGTGCGCCATGGTTAAGCGAGCTGCGCCATGGTTAAAACCGGCAGCCGCCATGATTAAATTTTATTGCATTTCAGTCCTGACACCTACTTTTTTAATGACTTGAGTAGTTAATTGTATTTATACTACGACTACCATCCACCTCCCATGCCTCGAAGGAAAGCGGTCTGTGCTAAATAAACACGTCATTAATCAGCGACTATGCTGTTAAGCGTGACAATCAATGAGAATCAATTAACTGATCAGATGAGTTTATTATCCTGTACACATGTAAATAATTTTGGGGAACTTCAACAACACGTTCACTACATGATTAGATATATAGGCCCCAACGGGTTTATTAAAGATGACAATTGAGAGAATGATAATTGTCATACATGCTGAGTCAGAAAAAAATACTCTGTAAAAATTTCATATTCCTCTGTAGTTTATCAATTTCACATGCGCTGTTGTTTAAGCTTTAACTTTATTATCTTTTTGATAGAATGTACATAGGGACTAGACTACGTCTCAATCACCGTCTTAATTAAGCATTTCAATCGCCGGTATAGTTGTACATTTAGAGTTACTTCCCATTGTTATGAAATGTCGCGTGGAGCTATTTTTAGCTCTG
Source organism: Saccostrea cuccullata (assembly GCF_032062105.1). Taxonomy (NCBI): domain Eukaryota; kingdom Metazoa; phylum Mollusca; class Bivalvia; order Ostreida; family Ostreidae; genus Saccostrea; species Saccostrea cuccullata. The sequence goes on along the minus strand of NW_026921422.1, from coordinate 7,350 downwards.
ATCACGTGGAGAAGTAAACAATACTTGGTGAAAAATGCAACTATCAAGAAAAATAAACGTTTAGAAAAAAGGGACACTTGACCAAATGTTCCTTTGTTTGTTAACTTAATAAAAATACTACCCATTCATCAGTTTTAGCTATGCTGACACAAAACATTTTATACAAAAGGCTACAATTCTTATAATTATTAATTTCTGAAAAATATTGCCATCATAATAGACTTACAGTGTCAACAATTTTTCTTTAAATTCCTTCAGTTACTGCAGTTTTGGGCAAATTTTAGTACAATTGATAAGTAAAATACATGATAAACCTTGTCAATTTAATCATGTTAATAATATCTTTTTTTAACTTTGAAAAGTGTTATTAAAAAGTGTTCCATTGTTTTATGTTGCAGTTGTTAAGTTTAAAAATTTTAAAACCAATCATTGTTTAATGAAGATTAGGAAGTTTAACACGAATTTGTGACGGTGTTTTGGGCTACATTTTGTCTTCGCGTAGCTTCCTCCATTTTCAAATGTGGAGAACCCTGAATATCGACTATATTTTGTATTTGAAAATGTAGTCACAATCGGGATGGCGATTATTTTTAGTACATTATTTATATCGGATAATTGTAATTATGGTCAATTACTACATATAGAGGACGATTATATTGTATATTTAGACTAGTCACGAGATGCGGTAGTCATGTGATTTTAGCACATTTACTTGCAGTATTGATGTGACATATAAATATCACTACTACAAATGCATAACCAAGTTAAAATTCCAAGTTTAGTTTATAAATATTTTCAACACGAATTGCAGTTTCTAAAAAGTGCTGCGATCCTATCTAAATTCTGCAATTTCATTGTTAAAATTATATTTGTATGATCGACCGAATGCTATGTTTTTTGCTTGACAACGGCATTGAATATTGATATAATTAAATTGTTTTTAAGATTTCATCAGGATCGCAGCACTTTTCAGATACCTTAATAGTTCTAGAGTTGAATTGTAAAAGCTCATTACGATCGATAGAGTGTATGCCCTTGCACTAGATCGATTTATTAAGACCCTCGCATTACCCTCCGATGTGTTTTCATACAAATATACGGCAGTGTCAATTAAATTCGTAATGAACAGAAAATATATTAATAAAATAGTGAAGAAGACAAAGTTACTGGCCCATTGAATATCTGTAAATAATATTTTATTTAATCAGAGAATACATTTTTATTGAGAAAATATTACTTAATCTGTCTCTCACTGCATACAAACTACGTCACGTTTTAAGGAATGACGTCACATTGACAAGTGTATTGCGATCAGTGACTTGTTTATAACTTGTTATATGGGATTTAACTAACGACAAAACAGTACGCTGTAGTAAGTTTTTTATGCAGTTTGGTGATTACTTACTGATTAAATTAGCAAATCAACTCATTTTGTGGTATTTTAAAGAAGTGTTGTATGACGTATATTTTGTATAATGTCATTGTGAAGTTTTCCCGTACAAATTAGGCTCCGCCTCCATTTTCTAACCTTAACTGTGCTGCGTACTGTAGAATCATCTTGATGGGTTAATGTCCGTGGCTAATCAAATTATACTGGTTCGTGGGGAAGTAATTTGAAGTACTTTGCAAATCTATTTAGATAAATAATACTGTGTTTTCTGTATGTGTGTTTCAATGTTCGTTGGGATTAAATCTTCTGGGAAAAGATTACCAAAATATTCCATGAGCATAATTCCACGGTGAACAATGTTGATATAAAAATTAAAAAAATATATCTTTGAATAACAAAGTGTTCAGCAGTTTGAATTCAATAAGACAGAAGTATAAATTTGAGCATTGTAAAATTGTCATTTTTTAAACGCTACAACTTATCATTGATCAAATAACTATGAATAATATTTGATTGTATTTTTCTTTTACAGTATATTAACAGTGTCTTTTTCAACATATACAATGTGCTCACCAACTCCTGTCAAGTTTATGAAGAGTATTTCTCTTATAATGGATGTTGGCACCCAAGCACTTACTTGTAGATTAAAACGAGAAGTTCAATTATCAGGCTCTAGTAGTTTTGATAACTTTCTCAATGTTAACAAACACAGATTGTTTCATCTTTATGAAAAGAAGAACTGTTGTCAATGCACTGGTCAATCGCCAAGAACTAAAGCTTTGACAAGTCGTCAATGGAGTATGCTTTTTGTTGAAAAATCAAAATCTTGCAAAACGAGAAAACCGTGTTTGTGTCAAATTGAACCACAAGAGAATATATCTGAAAATGACTTGGATCTGTCCTTGCTATGTAGTATTCTTTTGAATGTATGTTCTTTGGATGCTGCAGAGGCACAGGATATAAAGAATTTGAAAGAAAAAAGAAATTATTGTTTCCATTCTCCAAATACTAACATGGATGATACAACATTCGAAGAGGTATCATCATCGATAAAAAATTCAATTGAATCTATTGCAAATCGATGCGGAGATGAAGTACATTCGAAAGTGAAGGGAGAAATAGAAAAACTGATGAAAAGCCAAATGAATGACAATATGGGCCGACATGTTTTATCATCTCTCCATAATCTTGAGGAAAACTTTGAGGACATTTCACAAGATATGAAAGACATCAAATCACATTTGGGAATTCGAGAAAAACTCAATGTATCTCACGAGGTATTGTTTTATAGTTTTGGCCAAACAGATATATACACAGAAAACGTCAGTAAAGCTTTAGGCCTTTCATTCTATCTTCAGAAGCTTAACAAAATAAACAATTGTAGTAACATAGTAACATTACACAAATAAAATGCCAAAGAATTCTCAAAACATAGTGAATTTAGCGCCGGTATTTCTTCGAACTTCATATTTAAAATTAATTGTACCCATAAATACAGTGGTTGGCCAATTTCGGATTTGAGAAGTTTCGAATAATAATAAATTTAGGAGCCGATCAGTATTTAAAATCAAAAGTAAACACATAAATTGAGATTTATGGTATGACTTTAAGACTCTTATCAGAACTCATTTCCGCTTCCCATTTTATATCACCGAATAAAATTTAATGATTCTTTCACACATTTTTCATTACATAATGCAATTGTACACATTTTTTTAAATCTTTTAATCTGAAACTAAATTCGGGTCTCCTAGAGAAAAGCATGAATGGCCATTGCAAGCATATGAGAAGCGGGGATATCATTAAATGAGCTCAGTGCTCACAGAATCTCTTGTTTCTCCTTAGTTTTTGGATATACCACTAATATACCGGTTAGCAATTATTTTAACTTTTCCTTAGTATGCCAATCAATAATAATTTAGACAGATATTTTTTATTCAATGTCGAATTGCATGGGAACTGCTAGGGTATTATTAACTCGTCGGCTTATTCTTAACTTGTAAAATGAGTATCGATGTTACTTTAAAAGTGTTTGAAAGGCTGAATTTTAAAAAATACTGTATTTAATTCCATGATCATGAGCCATTGAACTACCTTGACAAACAGCATTTGTAATAATTCTTCATATATTTATAGCACCGCCAAAAACGGAATTGGTCAAACAACTGTAGGTAAAAATGTAAAATTAGATTGAAAAGTAATATTCTGTGAGCTTACAAAGAAATGAAAATACTTATTTCTTTATTTTAGAATATATACGAAGAACCTCCTCGAAGAAATGCAACAAAAACAAGTTTGTCCTTATATGGTAATTTATGAATTTAAAAAGTCCTATTCTTCATTTAGTAGAGAACAAAAGCATATCTTATATCGTTTATTATCTAACATTTTCATATATATAAATTTTAGGACCTGAGTCATATGGTAGAAGAAATATGATACTGCATAGAAATGAAAACCGTTATCAGATGGATCAAGAAATTCAACTATTTTCATTAGGTACACCGTTTGTTACTCTAATAAGCCTTAGATGCAAATCACTAGTGCTCACATTGAGCAGGCCTATGGTATGGTTGAGTTACTATTGTTTAGTATATTCATTTCGAAACATTCTTTCAATTAAAAAAAATCAAATCTATCTAATCATGCTTAGACGCAATTGATGAATATTAATCAATATTAATGTGGGTTTTTTCTCTTTTAGTATAAAATTAAAATATTCATGTTGACATTTTTCAATAGTTATACAATTAGAAGAATCATCTTCAAACATGGCCGATCGACCATATCTTATAATGCTTTTAATAGTCAAATGTTGACTGACGTTTTTCATACTAATTGTTAGTCCATTATTTATACACTGAATTGAGGACGGATTTTTCCGTTATTTCCCGATCATGACAAGGAGCACAAGGCGGGGTGTTACCGATCAGCAGGGGATGCTCACTCCTCCATGGCACCTGATCCCATCTCTGATATTTTATAGGTCCGTGTTTGTTTTGTCCTCTTCTGTATTTCTTTGTGGACTTTGATATTAAATGCATGTTCGTTATCTCCATACCCTTTATATTAGAGAGCAATTATAAGATATCACATTTATAAGATATGATTTTGTAGGGGAAATGATAGGTGTCAGGCAGAAAATGTTTAATTTCACTTAAATCCCATTACGGGGCTCGGAAACTTCATACCAACACTGATGCTGCCTGGAAAAAGATTCTTTACCGCTTTATGACCCCGAGTTTTAAGCATACGCCAACTACCGGCAAGTGAAAGAATGTTAAACAACAAAATATCTATGGAAAGTTTTGCTTTTTTTCATAAGCTAAAACAACCACAACTCTATATATCGTATATAATTATGTATTATAAATACATTAGTTAGTTTTTTTTTTTTTTTTGATAACTTTACAAAGTTGCCTTGTATGTCGTCAAATTTTTTAACGTAGATTGAATTCTAATCCAGGTTTGATTCGCTGCATTTCTGTCCTTTTGGTAACACATGATAATTGCCAAGGATTTAATGTTTCTTTATTTTCTTTTCTAAAGTAAGGTTACGTATTCTTTCTTTGAAAATTATATCTCGTATGTTGAATGAAATATTTTTCGTAAGATCGGTGGTAAAAGTATATTCTTTAATTATGTATAAAACTGAGGGGTTTCTCAAAATCTTCTTTATCAAGAAGGATAAAATAACCGAAACTTTACTGAAGATTTCACTCGCTAGTTATGTCTTTTATTGCCATTTGTAGTATACTGAACAGGAAAAGCAAATGTATTTAAAATTTTTCTTGTTTTTTTTTAATCTTGCAGAGACGACACCCCCTGAAATTAGCAGGTATGAAAAAATAGTAGCAGACATCCATGAAGCACGTTACACAGATTGTAATTTTCAATACTACATGGACAAAATTTTTGAAACAAGTAATTTTCTTCGTCAAACAAATAGGGAAGGATTTTTTGACATTGATTTGGCTGTTGAAAATGAAAATTTGAAAATAATTCATGTTTTATCCATATACTGGCGTTATTCCAAGCGCCTCCCTCCTGAGATATGCATATTTTTATGCGCATGTAAAAAGGGGTTTATTCATATAATGGAGTATATTTTGAAAAAGAATGGAGATATCCTGCATAAAACTGATCTTAGGGGATGGAACGCAGCACATTATGCTGCTCAAGGGGGACATATAAAACTGTTAGAGCTCCTTCTAGATAAAGGAGTTCGGTTTGATCAGACCACAAATGAAAAAGAGAGCATTCTCCACATTGCTTCTCTTAATGCAAAATTTGAAATGTGTCAATTTATTATAACTAAATTTCCACAAATGCGGCAGGAATGTGATAAAAATGGTCAGAACGCGATCCATTTGGCTGCACTGGGAGGAAATATTAAGATTTTACAATTTCTGGTCGATAAAGGAGTGGAAATTTATCAGTCTAACAATAAAAACTCTACTGTTCTTCATGCAGCATGTCGTAATGCCCATTATGATATGTCCAAATACATTCTGTGTAAGTATCCAGAAATGCTGAATTTATATAATACAGACGGATGGAATGCTGCACATTTTGCTGCAAGAGGGGGGGAAGTTAAGATTTTACAAATGCTGATAAATGAAGGTGAAGAAATCAAATTAACATATGCTGAAAGAAATATTCTGCATATTGCATGTCAATATGCCCATTTCGATATGTGTAATTATATTCTATCTAAGTTCCCGAAAATGTTAGAATGCAAATGTGAGGATGGATGGATAGCAATTCATTTTGCTGCTAAAGGAGGGAATCGTAAAATTTTACAGATGTTATTAGAAAAGGGAGCTTTGGAAAAAGAAATTACCTCTGCTAAAAAGAGTATACTACATATCGCATGTGTCAGTTCCCACTACGATATATGTGAATACATTGTAACAAACTATCCTGATATACTGCATTGGGATGATGCTTCGGGAAGGAATGCTGTGCATTTTGCTGCGCAGGGAGGAAACATCAATATTCTAAATCTCCTTTTAAAAAATAATGCTAATGCAAAGACCATTACTAATACGAAGAAAAACATACTTCATATCGCATGTGAGAATGAGAAATATGATATGTGCAAAAAGATTTTATATCATTTTCCTGACATGCTGGGAAAGGTTGATGAGGTAGGCAGGAATGCTGCACATTGTGCTGCATGTGGAAATAATGTAAATCTTCTACAGCTACTGATAGAAAAAGGAGTAAAAGCAGATCAAACTATTGACGGTGAAATAAATATACTCCAGTTAGCATGCAGCTATGGGAAATATGAAATGTGTCAATATATTTTATCAAAATATCCAGAAATGTTGAAATCGTGTGATGCAAAAGGCTGGAATCCTGCACATTATGCGGCACTAGGAGGACATGTTCACATTTTAATGCTTCTTGTTGAAAAAGGAATTAATGCAAACCACAAACTCAAAGGTGGAATGACTATCCTCCATATAGCATGTGCAAATGCCCGATATGAAATGTGTCAATATATTTTGTCAGAGATTCCGAACATGATCAGTGAAGTAGATATAAGAGGAAGGAATGCAGCACATTATGCTATACTACAAGACAATCTGGGTATTTTAAAACTGCTTATAGAAAAAGAGTTACCAAACACGAATTATCAAGATAACATACTTAATAGTGTTTGTGCTTATGCAAGATTTGATATGTGTGAGTACATATTATCAAAGTATCCCAATACCATAAATCTGGTGAACAAAAAAGGATGGAATGCTGCTCATTCGGCAGCTCGTGGTGGAAATGTCAAAATTTTACAGTTGCTTTTAGAAAAAGGAATCAAAGCAAATGAAACCACGTGTGATGAGGAAAACATACTCGACATAGCTTGTGCAAACGCCCAATATGATATTTGCAAATACATTCTATCTGCATCGAAAACCACTTTTTATTTTGATGACGAAGATTTAAAGCATTCC